>NC_048305.1:1401775-1438059 GCF_013100865.1 Trachemys scripta elegans | reverse complement strand
TATGCCAGGCGGGGGAAGGGGAGCTGACAGACAGGTATATGCCAGGCAGGGGAAGGGGGCTGACAGGCAGGTGTGTGCCAGGCGGAGGAAGGGGAGCTGGCAGACAGGTATATGCCAGGCGGGGGAAGGGGAGCTGACAGACAGGTATATGCCAGGCGGGGGAAGGGGAGCTGACAGGCAGGTGTGTGCCAGGCAGGGGAAGGGGGGCTGACAGGCAGGTATATGCCAGGCGGGGGAAGGGGAGCTGGCAGACAGGTATATGCCAGGCGGGGGAAGGGGGGCTGACTGGCAGGTGTGTGCCAGGCGGGGGAAGGGGAGCTGGCAGATAGGTATATGCCAGGCGGGGGAAGGGGGGCTGACTGGCAGGTGTGTGCCAGGCGGAGGAAGGGGAGCTGGCAGACAGGTATATGCCAGGTGGGAGAAGGGGAGCTGACAGGCAGGTATGTGCCAGGCAGGGGAAGGGGGCTGACAGGCAGGTGTATGCCAGGAAGGGGCTGGCATTCATGCATATGCCAGGCAAAGGGGGGCAGCAGGCAGGTGTATCCCAGGTGAGGGGGAGAATGAAAAAACCAAACTGCTTGACTCTTCCTTCCACCAGCCACTGCACCTGCCTTGCTGCTCTCCTTACCAGTGCTGGGACGGGGAGCTCCCGTCCATCCTCCTCAGCCAGCGACTCCTCAGAGCTGAGCCCAGGGCCATGAATGGCAAAGCCTCATCCTTAGCCAGCCGCGGGCCCCCACAACACCCTGCACCCCCACTCACCCCAGCCACTCCCGGAACCCTCTGCCCCCCGGAGCGCTCGCCCCTCGGCTCCCTGCCTCGGCCTTTGCAGCCCATATCAGCATTGACCTCCCCAGCTGTCTGCTCCCCGTGTCCCAGCGCAGGGCACCCAGCAGCCCGGCTATGGGGCAGGAAGGGATGTGCCGGTTACACGGCGCCATGTGGGGGCTGAGCTCGCAGCAGGAGGGGGAGCGGCAGAGGCAGTGCAAGGGGCGGGGGGGTGTCCAGGGGTAGGAGGCTCTGAGCAGCGAGCCGGGAGCAGGCCTGTGTGTGAGTGCCCGGGCCGTGGGCGAGTGTCTGAGCGTCTGCCTGGAATAACACAGCTGCTCTGGGGGGCAGCTGAAGGCCGGGCCGTGACTTCCCTGGTCTGGCTGGCCCCGAGGGGCCCATCCGTGGGCTCTGCCCTGCTCCTGTGCAGAGCTGAGCCTGGGGCACGGCTGGTCCCTCCCAGGGGGTCATTAGCTCTGCAGTCTGCGCCCTGCCGAACCGCCCTGGGCACTGCGGGGATGAAGCGCCCCAGCAGGCGGCACTGCAGGGGGCCAAGCAGGACTGGCAAGCGAATACCCCGTTCCGCCACTAATTGTCAGTGCGGTGAGTGGTGAGCAGCACGCGGGCAAGGAGCCAGCGGGCGGAGGGGGGGCCCCAGGACCAGGGAGGGGGCCGGAGATGGAGCCTTTTGAGATGAAATGTCAGGCGGGCGGGTGGGGCGGCAGCAGGAGCCAGCCCCAGGTGCTCGGGAACAGCCGGGCTGTGGAGCCGTGGAGGTTGCCAGAGGCCGGGCTTGGGGGGGCTCCCACTGCAGCCGGGCTTGCGGGGGAGCCACAGAACACAGGGGCTCTGGGCTGGGGGCCTCCTGTCCCATCCTCCATCTCGCAGGCGGAGCTGCGTCTGCCTCGTCCCCCACCCCACTACGAAACCTCCCGAATTTCACGGGGCCGGAATTCCAGCTTCCTCCAGCCACCCCATTAGTCGGCTGTAGCCTTGTCAGACACACACACCTAGGGAGAGACGTGCGCACACGCGTGGGAGAGGCGTGCGCACACACACCTAGGGAGAGACGTGCGCACACACATGTGGGAGAGGTGTGCACACACCCAGGGAGAGGTGTGCGCACACACGCATGGGAGAGGCGTGCACACACACACCTAGGGAGAGACGTGCGCACACACGCGTGGGAGAGATGTGCACACACCCCCGGGGAGAGGCGTGCACACATGTGGGAGAGGCGTGCACACATGTGGGAGAGGCGTGCGCACACACATGCGGGGGAGGTGTGCGCACACACATCTAGGGAGAGACGTGCGCACACACATGTGGGAGAGGCGTGCGCACACACACCTAGGGAGAGACGTGTGCACACACATGTGGGAGAGACATGCGCACACACATCTAGGGAGAGACGTGCGCACACACATGTGGGAGAGGCATGCACACACCCAGGGAGAGGTGTGCGCACACACGCGTGGGAGAGGCGTGCGCACACACACCTAGGGAGAGACGTGCGCACACACATGTGGGAGAGGCATGCACACACCCAGGGAGAGGTGTGCGCACACACGCGTGGGAGAGGCGTGCGCACACACGCGTGGGAGAGGCGTGCGCACACACACCTAGGGAGAGACGTGCGCACACACAAAGCCCTTGACACACAGCTGCACAAAGGCGGCCCCACACACACCTGCCTGGCGAAGGCAAGTGGCTTTCAGGAACAAACTGCCTGTGTTGTGGAGGCCCCTCTCCAGCTGGCGCACATGCAGCTGCTGCATGGCGATTAAATGGCCCCTTCTTTTAAATCCATATCTCCTGCTGATTAGAATTAAAACAGGAACAGAACATTGGCTGCAGCGGGGAGTGGGGATGGCAGTCAGCAGCGGCTGCTAATCGGAGCCATCGTCTAGGTAACTTCTAGCCAGGCACAGTTTGGCCCCGGGCAGGCTCTGCACCGAAACCAGACTGGACGCTTTTCTCCGTCCAGCCCTGAAGAATCAGGAGGGGGTTGAAGCAAACCCCACCTAGACTCTAAACTGAGCCTGGCCAAATTCTGACCATGCTGGGAGGAAGTGGGGGGCGGGGTCACCTGGAGACAGCAGCGCTCCCCCACCATGTGCTTGCAAACAGACTTAGCCATACCCCCGTCCGGCTGTCCAACCCCCGTGGGAGCACTGGCTCCCAGATCCGCTCTGATCCCATGTGGGTGCACGGGGGCAGGGGGTCCCTTGACTTCTTTTCCTTCCGTTCTCCCACTCACAACAGACCCGAATTTCACCTCTCGTCCAGAAGGGCTGCCATTGCTGAGAACAATACATTTGTGTAGGGCCTACACAAAAACAGTGTGTGGCACTCATGAGCTCCCTCTACTGGCAGTGCCGTGTAAAGGAAGCAAACAAGCTGGTTCCAGAAAGGTGTTGCGGGTGGCTATCGGTGTCTGGCAACCAGAAACAGAGGGCATCGAAGGGAACGCCAAGCTGCCAGGAGAGGAGTGACCAGTGGAGAGGGGACCCTCTAGCCATCTGTCTTGTGGCTTTATGCTGCCACCCATCACCATGGTATCTGGGGGCCTTCCATGTACAATCAGTAACCTAGTGGACTTCCTGGCGTCTCTGGCACATCTCAGCTTGGGGTAGGGTCATTGGGTTTTTCAGTTGGCTGGTTGGTGTTTTGTTTTGGGGGGTGAGCAGGGTGTAGGACTCAAAGGGGGGTTCCCAGTGGCTGTTATCCATGGTAGAATGGCATTTCCAAATGGGAAGGTCTTGCAACATTTCCTGAAGCTGCCCAGCTTCTGGGTTCCCTGGTAGAGGCAGCTTTGTCCCCGGCTCTCGCACTCTGCCCACTCTCAGAGGAGCGCAGGGATCCCTGTGGCCACGTGCTCACCCAGGGGGAAGGGACGACCCTCCCTGGCGAGCTAGAGGCGAGAGACACTTTTGGAAACTGATGCTGCCTGGTCACCAAGCTTAGCGAAGAGTCCAGTGGGCCCTGCGGCTTAGTGGCACCTGATGAATGGGGGCCATGAGCCCCGATGGAAGGCGAAGACGAGCATTTCCCCTCTCCGACCAGCACTGCTGGGTTCCGTGGGCGCCAGCTGCTCTCCTGCCGGCCGTTGCGTCGGGTGAGACTGAGATGGTTGCGTGCCACGGCAGCCAAGCCTGTGGTATCTCCCTCTCGGGGAGCTATTGAAGGGAAGCGAGGAGAGTCTGGATCCCCGCAGCACCCTGCCGGCGAGAGCCTTTGGGGACGGGGAGCCGTTACCCATTAGCAGAGAGTGGGGGATCAGGACTCTCCAGCTCTCGGCCTGGCCCTGGAAGGAGGCTCAACCCACGGCTCAGGGCAGTGGATTGGGGTTTCAGGACTCCTGGGTCCTGTTACCTGCCCTACCACTGACTCCCTGCATGACCTTGAGAAAAAATCCCTCCTCCCCCGTGCCTCAGTTTCTTCATTTGTAAAACAGGGATGGTGAAATCTATCCACGTCTGGGGGGAGGGGACAGGGAGGTGCCCGGGCCTGTCTGCCCATCGCTGAGATCCTTGCGTGGGGGGGTGGGGGGGGAAGCAGGGGGAGTAAAGCGCATTTTGCAGCAGAAGGGCAGGTAGCCGGGAGCGGTGCCAGCACTGCAGTCCTGGCGGGGTGGAGGGGACTGTGCTGTGTGGGGCTGGCCCTGCACCATTGCACGGCCTGCAAGTTGGGGGGTGTACCCCCCTTGCCTCCCATAGACTCTCCCCGCTCTTTGGCCCCCAGGGAGAAGGGGAAGGAAGCGATTAGCGCGGGAAGGGAAGGGAGCACCAGACAAGACGAGGCCTGTAATTTCCACCCAACAAGCAGCCGAGTGGGGAGAACAACAATAATTAACATAATCAGAAAGCCCGGCCGCCGGCGCAGCCCTTGGCAGCACGGCTGTGACACGGGGGCTGCCTGGCTGTGCCGGGGCGCCCCCTGCTGGGGAGACGGGCTGCCTGCCCCGGGGGGAGTGGGGATGGAGCTGCTGCCCTGGGGGAAGCCACAGGCCCCTCTGCACAGAGGAAGGTGCCCGAATCCCCTGGGCAGAGGGGAGGGCGGCGAGTTCAGGTTCCACATGGTGTGGCGGGGGCTGCTCCTGTTAGCCCCAGACAGGCAACGCTGCCAGCTTCCCCCCTGCCCAGCCATGCCGCGGGGAGGGCTCCCTTCCCCGCCCGAGCCCTTGCTGGCTCCAGCGGCACGGGGCCCGTGTCGCTCACGCTGGTGCTCAGAAGGGAACCTGGGCACAGAGTGAGGCACGGCCCAGTTTTTAGCACCTTTATGAACACGTGAAAGTGCTCTAGAGCTCCCATACGCCAAGGGGGAGAGGGAAACCCCCATCTGACTGCAGGGCACAGCCCGGGGGCGGGGCGGGGCAGGGCTAGGGGGCAGGGCACAGAGGGATGGGGGGGCGGGGCAGAGCTGGGGGGCAGGGCGCAGAGGGATGGGGAGCAGGGCAGAGCTGGGGGGCAGGGCGCAGAGGGATGGGGGGCAGGGCAGAGCTGGGGGGCAGGGCACAGAGGCATGGGGGAGCTGCTGTTCCGCTGGGCATGTGCGGGGAGGAGACTGCAGCCCGGGCACCAGACACTGGAAGCCCTGGGGCATCTCTCCCGTGGAGCTAGTCCATTCTGCGGCCGCTGCATCCTTCTCTTCTCGGACTCCTCTGGGCGGAAGCAGCCAAACTCCACCCCTTGGGGCTGCCCCCTCCTCTGCCCCCCAAAGTCAGGCTGTATCCCTCCAGCCACAGTCATCGTGGAGCACAGCCATCTACGGGGCGCTCTCTGGGCGCCCCGCCCACCAGCACATCCCTGCGCAGTCAGAGACAAATGCCCTACGCCCATTGCCTGTCTCTGCCAGGCAGCAGGGCAGCGAGGAGACAGCAGAGTGGGAGGAGGAGATAGACATGTAGCTGAGTCAGCCTGGGGGCCCTGGCACCTTGCGATCTCTCTGGGCAGCCTCAGTGAGACGCTCACTGGCTCGGCGGCCTGGGGCTGTACCCGGCATGCGGCTGACTGGCACCTGGGTGGATGTTCAGCTCTGGATTATTCATTGTGTGTATCACAGTCTTGCCTTGGAACCAGCCGGCGCCCACGGTGCCATTGGGCTGGGTGCGCTGAGACATGGGCTGGATAACTCTGCAGGGCCAGGCCCTGACCTCTCCCTAGGCAGGACAGATCCCTGGTTGGGAGGACGGGCTAGGTCACCCAAGCACAGTGGGCGGAGGGCTGGCTTACAAGCATGGGGTTGGCTTGGGTTAGTTATTGTTGCAGTGGGTCGCTGTTGAGGGGTTCTCCGCCATGTGTTAGGAAAAGAAGGTTTTTAACCTTAAACTCCACGCTCCCTCCGAAACCCCCACCTGGGGGGCGCTTGTGGGGGGAGGGGCATCCCTCCTTATTCCATTTCACGCTTTGCGCCACCTGCGTCGGAGACGCCACGTTCCGGGTCTGGGCAGGAACAAAGCGATTGCATTCTCTCTTGGCAGTCCCAGGGTGCCTCACTAAAGCGGGCAGCTGGCACCCCACAGAGTGCCCATGACCTGCTAGATAATGGGGTTAGCCCCAGAGCCCCCCCCCCAGCTGGAGCTGAGCGCTGTACCGCTGCCTGGCGAGCCCCATGCACTGCACGGTGCAGAACGGAGCGGCAAGGAGCCGTCCTCCGCCAGCGAGCTGCTTTTTAGCAATTAGCCGTTATGCTCCTCAGGAGGCCTGGCAGCTGGAATTAATTCAGCATCTGAATTTCCTTAATAGTATTTATTCTGTGTGTTTCTAATGAAACTGCTGCATGGGGCAGGTGCTGCTGGTCCCCGAGGAGCCGTTACCGCGGCACAGGGCACTGAACCCAGAAAAGGAGACAGGCAGCGTCTCTGCTCTGCTGCAGAACAGGGCCCGACAAGCTACGGGCGCCGGATCCCTCCCTGGCTTCAGTCTGTGGACCGCAGGGATGAATGTGGCCCACTAGCTTTGAGTTTCGGGACCCCCGACGGAGCAGGCAGGGCTGTCTGCAGGACAGGTCAGCAATCAGCCAGGAAGCCCATCCCCAAAGGCTGTCCAAGCCCTGATGCTCCAGCCCAGAGACCTTCAGACTTTGGGCCTTGCACTAGCCCAAGCCCTGAAGATCTGGAGCTGGGTGTGAAGGACTCATACACCTGAATGAAAAACACACTTGGAACCAAGTCAGGCCGTTTGCTGAAAAGAGAGCCCCAGAGCTCAGCTCCTGGCCAGGTCGTGGGCTAGCCTGCCAAGTCCCCCATGCACATGTACTGGGGGAGGGGTGTTTGCCAGTGCACACACACACCTTGCACACATGCACCGAGTTACTCACGCCCCTACAATCCCAAGCCCTGGGCTAAAGCATCGGGGTCTGGGCCTGCCGCCGAGCACGGGGTGAAAAACACTCCTGCAGCTCTCGCTCTGTCGCAGACGTTTCTAGTGTGCCCCTCACCATAGTATCTAGTCACTGCGATCGCCCTTCATGCACCGACAAGCCCAGAGGTGGGAACTTTGCTCCGTTTAGAAGCATTTGGGCTGGAACAAAAACTCGAGGCAGTGACTCGTCCGCCGGACAGGAACAGGCCCACGGACAGTTTCCAAACACCTCCTGAAACAGTCGCTCTTCAGCCCCTGAGCTGAGGGTCGTGGCCCTGTCAGAGAGGCAGCAAATTCCTGACTTGACGGTAGCCAGGGATTGTGGCCTCCCATCTGGCACAGCCACTGTCCTGTGACACTCACGAGTGCCCCCGCTCATCCCTTCTGAGCAGCCCCAGCCCTGGCTCATACGGCATGCAATGAGCATCTGCAGAATCTGGCTCCCCGCTTCTCTCGCCCAGCGTCCTTGCCAGCAGCTGTCGCTCCTCACCACGGGGTCTGCGACAACGCAGCAGAGAAGTGGGGATAGTGCACACCCTGCCTTTCAGCAACAACTTTCCATCCTTCTGGGGCCCCACTCTCGGTCCTGAGCAGCGCTCGGACGCGTCCGACAAAGCTGTTATCAAATGAACAGTCCAGAGCGCCCCCGGATCTTCCACAGGCCGTCTCTGCAGACACGATCACACGCGTTCGTAAAATCAAGGCAGTTAAAAACCATCTCCTGCTCGTATTCTAAGCCTGTCTCAATAAGTCTCCTCCAGGCAAAATTCTGGTCCGAACACGACCTGCTAGATCAAAATCCAGCCTGTCCTTCCCTGGGTACTTTATCAATAGCACTTTTCATCCTATTCAAAATACTAATACAAAACACTTTTGCAGTAGACTGGAGTGTCCCACCTCTGCAGTTATCACAAATAACCGGGTCCCCCTTTGTGGGGATTTTGCAGATAACCCCTCTTCTCCGTTTCTCGGGACAGATCTCCCTTTTTGTACAACATGCCACATGTCATTCGCCAGCACTTCCTCAGCATTCCAGCACCTATCTTACCAGGGCCTGGGGCGCTCCCAATCTTCAGTTGGTTTTGATGATCTTAGTGCCTCTAAGGTCATTGCTTCTAGCGAGATGGATAAATCCACGATTTCGTCACATCTCTCCGTGTGCGTTAGTGGTTCTGCCTGAGCACCGCTTAGAAATGTTCCCTCCGGCGGGCGCTCTGTCCATCCTCTGGGGTTGAAATTGTACCGGCTCGAGCCTTCGCAATGGCGCACGTAGATCAGAGGCAAACTGGGCTTTGTCCAGACAAGGGCTCCGCTGGCAGCTTGCTAAGCTCCTGTGGGCCGCAGCTAGTTGGCAGAAACTACAGGTCCCAGCATGCCGTGCTCTGTCTTGACTTGAGCCACCTGGCCGCCCCACAGGCTGCGGCTCTGTGTACGAGAGGATGGTGGGTGGGGGCCCATTGGCCTGGGTGCTGGGCAGACAGCCCCTGCCCGGAGAGCTCCATGGGCTGCACTTCAGCAACAGGCAACGTAATACTCCCTGCCTCTTTCCTCTGAGCCCGACCTGCCTTCCTGCTCCCGCCTGCCCTGGGCGACTGGCCTCCAGCTTGCCCCGGGCAAAGCAGAAATGCTCCCGCGATTGCTGGTCTCCTCAGTGTCTGCAGAATGGATGCACCCCTCCCCTCCTCTCGCTCCAAGCGGCTCCTGTTCCCTTTGCGCACTCGGTGCTCTGACCCCAGTTCAGCAGGGCCGTCACCTTCGTTAGGCTGACACTTTCCGACAGGCCAGCTGGGCCATGCAGGACGCCCAGGTAGTTAGCCCCGGCTCAATGACTCTGAGATGTCCCTCCCCTGCTTTAACGATCCTCTCGTTTCAAATAGCTCCGGAGGGTGCAGCTCCAGCCCCCGCCTGGGAAGCCAGGGCTTTCCCGAGTGCCCGTCGGGGAGACGTTTTCGCTCGTGTGACTGCTGTGTGCATCGGGGACTGAGCAAAAGGCTCGGCAGACTGACCCACTGGCTGTGGTACAGAACTGAGAAGCGAGCAGGCCTGAGCGCACCACGGCTAACGGGACAGCTTACCAACCTCCGGCACACACTGGGTACCGGGGAACCTCGGCAGCCATTCCTCCCTGGTCCGGGGCAGCGCACCTCTCTTCCTCACGCTGCCTGCTGGCACAGGCGTGCTGCACACCTGGCCAGCAGCGTGACGTAGTGGGCTGTGCGTAGTGTGTCTAGACAAGCGTGGCAGCATCTCCAATGTTTTGCAGTGGGGGGGGGGGGTTGGCTTGGCTTGCTGGGAGCAATGGGGCCACTGCACCGGAGCAGGTGCAGTTTCGATCCCTACAATGAACTGGGACCTGCTGCATGAACAGATGCAATGCTGCTGCACCAAGCCATACCCAATGGCGGGGCTGGGGGGATCCACACATCTGTTTGCCGCCTCTAAGAAATGAAGTGATGAGTGTCAGGTGCTCAGCCGGCACTCTGAGCTGCAAGGGCCAAATGCGGCTTGGAAAAAGGGGGAGCAGCTCCCAGTGGAGTCTCTGGGCTAAATTCATCAGTGACCTAACAGGGGGAGGAAACCAGGTGTACATGGTAGTATAGTGTAACTGGCCTCTATCAGGGGGTGTCAGAGCGTGTGACAGGCCGTCAGTGTCTTCAGTTGACCCCACTGAAGGAAGCTCCCCTGGGATGGAATTCTCTCCTTACGGCGTGTTTGTGAAGCACTGAGTATGACAGGGCCCTCGTTGATCATAATTAATAATAGGGGGCTCTGCGGGGTCAGTGAGGCAGGCGGCTCAGAAAGAGGACATTGGGTGTGGGCTGAGCAGTGCTGAGAGAGGAGCTCCAGCGAGAGCCACGCAGGGGAAGAGTTCCGAGGTGAACTCTGTTCTGTCCTTCACATCTGTGTTGTTAAAGCTGAACAAAGACAGGGGTTCGGACTCTGCGTTCTGTGTAGATTCTAAAGCAAGCGTGGGCAGGTAACTTACACCCGGGGGGGGGGGGAAGGAAGTGTCCCAGAAGAAACACTTCACAAGAGGGTATCAAAGAGGGGACACCTCCTGCCCTTATTTTAATTGCTGCAAGCTCAGTCGTCAACACTCCTAGGGCCCAATTTGTCCGTGGTGTAGGAAACCACAACTCCCAGGGATGTCACCCATGACACCCTCTCACCCTCCTTTACTGTCCCATGTACACTCAAGGCACCACCATCTCTGCCATGGAGAAATCCCTGGAAATCTCTCTCACACACACACCCCAACATGAGTGGAGTGACACCTACACACCACACAGATTGATGGGCACACCTAGCACTCAGCACACGTTAGCACTCATCCACCCCTAACACACACGCATTGCCACACTGTCTGCAAAGTGTCCGGATATTATAGCAAAGCGATCAGCTCCACCGTGAGAGCTGCAGCCTAATTTCCCGTGTAAGCCCTTTGCTAACCCGCCCTTCCCCGGCAAGGCTCCTGCAGCGTTCCATTCACCCACTTGCTGAGTCAAGACATTTTTTCCTGGGGGAGTGAAATATCTATTTTTCCCCATTATCCTCAGTCATGACAAAGGGCGGGTGAGTAGATGTGGTGCTTGGGCTGATAAATTTTCATGACAGTTTTGCAAGGCTGAGTTACTGGGGTTTGAAAAAAGCTTGTGAAGTTATTATAGCAGCGGGGAATATACACACACACACACAAATGAACACGCCTGCGCGCACACATACAGACGCCTGCCAATATGCACAAATGCACACCCAGAGACATGCATTATAAACATGCGCATACGTACACACACATAGACATGCCCACACCCACAAGTACACACGTGCCTCCTCAAGTACAGGCATCTCTGCACAACTGCAGAGCCACACACAGGCATGGTTATGCAAATGCAAACTCAGATAGACCCACTGCCAGGCCTTCCGCCACCGGCCACCTGGTTTGTAGGACCCACTTGCTTTCCCATACCAGGGCAAAGGTGGTCCCCACCTTGGCTGCGTTCCCAAAGTCTGTGATCTCTTTCAGTGACCGGCCTATGGGGACACAGCAGGCCCCGGTGTAAAGGAAATCCCCACTTGGCAACACATTTGCTGCCTTTGACATTTGAATTCTTTCCACGTGGGTTTTGTTAAGCCCGGCGCACAAACCACTGTCGTTAGCGTTACCGATTAGCGCTCAGTCTCCACAGCAGAGCCGGGGCTCCTTACAGGCGCCTCCCAGCCAGGCCTAGTTCCACTACCCAAGACAAATGAAAGGGGGGCTATCGGCTGGAAATCATTTGTAAGTACAGAGCATGGAGCCTCCATTGGCCTGACTCTCCGCCGGCCTGGGCTGAACTCCCGGGGTGTGTTTTGCAAGCGGGAAAGGCAAAGTGAAAGGAGGGGTGGGGGTCTGGGGGGCGGTTAATTCCTGGGCTGGGGGTGTTTGGGAGTCGGAGCCACGCGCTCTCCGAACTGCAGCACACCACGATTATCCAGCGGGTCCGTGGTTCTCTCCAGCGTGTTTACACGGCGGTGCGCTGGGATCGGAAATAAAAAGCGGAAAGCGGCTGGGCCCCATCCCGCTGTCACTCCTGATTGACACAGTGTGAACTCGAGCAGAGCCCTCCCCTCCCCTCCCCCACCCATCCCGCAAACCCCGCAGCCGCCCCGCCCGGAGGCCCGCAGGATTCAGCCCCGGCGCGCACCGGGCGCTTGGGAAGGGCGCGGGGGCCCCTTGGCGCTGCCGCAGCGCTGGGGCCGGGGACCCCCAGCAGGTGGAGGCGGCGGAACAACCCGGCGGGCGGGCGGGCAGGGCGCCGCGCTGGGGCTGCCGGCCGGCGGGGCGCAGGGGAGCGAGCTGGCCCCGGGGCTGGGCAGAGGCGCTCCGGGCTGGCGGGGGGAGCCGGGAGCTGCCCACTCGCTCGGGGAGGGGGAGAGGCGAGGCAGGCGCGTCAGGGGCTGGGGGGAGGCACCGGCAGGCTGCAGAGCGGAGGGAGGCGGGTTCTGCGCGCAGGGCTGGGGAGCGCTCACTCCCCGCCGGCCACGGGCTGCTGGAGCGTCCCGGGTGAGTGGGTCCCGCGGGCAGCCCCGGAGCGGGAGGGGACGGGGTTTGGCACGGCTGCCCGGGCGCATGGGGACGGGCCCCGCCGCAGGGCTCCGGGGCCAGGGGGTGAGGAGCCCGGCGCGTCCCGCAGCCCCCCGCACCCGCCGCCGCTAGCTGCTGGCAGGGGAAGGAACTTTTGCGCGGAGGAAGCGCGGGTCCCGGCGCGGGGGGAGCAAACCTGGGAGCCCCGACCCCCCCCCCCCAGCGCAAAGGCAGAGGCTGCCCCGGGGGCCCGGGCTCAGGCAGGAGCCGAGCGGCCGGTGCGGGGCTCCTCGGCGCGGCGGCGGTGGGTGTGTGTGTGTGTGTGTGTGCTGGGGTCCCTGCGTGCCCCGCTGGGGTGTGCACGGCGCTGGGCGCTGCCTCCGAGTGCCTGGACCCGCCGGCAGCGCCCGGGCTACTGGCAAAGCGAGTCCAGGATCCCACTGATCCCCCCCATCCCCGAGCCGCTCGCCCGCCCGGGTCAGCTCGGGGCCACGCTGCGCGGTGCAACTCCCGCTGTGTGTCCCAGCGGCGCTGCCCGGCGCCGGACCCTGCCCGCTGCAGCAGGGCCCTCACCGTCTCCTCGCGGCTGCGGCTGCGGCCAGCGGCCGGGACACACGCGAGGAAGGGGACCGGGCCGGGGAACGCGCCTCTCCTGCGGGTGCGGGGCTAGAACAGGGCGCGCGGAGCTCAGCCAGAACTAGGGAGCCGCAGAGCCCCCGGGAGCCCCCGTCCTGGGCTGGCGACCTGCTCCCTCTCCAGTGTCGGGCGCCCCGCACAGCCCGGCCCGCCTGCCCGTGTGTGAGCCCTTTCCCCGGGCGGGAGACAGCTCCGGGCACGGTCCCCAGTGTCTCCCCGCGGCGGGGCTCGGCCCGTCTCCCCGGAGCTGCGAGGGGAGCTGGGGGCTCCGGGCTGCAGACCCGCGGCTCGCTGCGCTCAGGCAGTATTTGCCTTGGGGGTCTCCTCTCGCTGGCATGTGCCTGAGTCACAAGAAAACCGGCTGGGGGGCTGCCTGCTGGACCCTCTGCCCCCCTAACGCGTCCGTCCCTGGGCGGCTACGGGCTCCCGCCGCTTGGCTGCCCCTGGCCATGGCCGGGCTCTGCTCCGATCCCCTGTCAGCACCAGCGCCCCCTGCACCCCACATCTCCCCACCCGGACCTTGCAGGCAGCACATTAAGCTGGTACCCCCACAGCTAGAGCCCCCACATCAGATTCACATTCCCTGCTAGGGACCCACCCCTGCTGGGTGTATTCACAGACACCGCATGTACACCCCATGGCACATTGTACACACCGGGCACTTCGCCCATCCGCCGACACGGCATGTACACCCCGCGGCACATTGTACACACCGTGCCCCTCACCCATCTGCCGACACGGCATGTAAACCCCACGACACATTGTACACACCGGGCACCTCACCCATCCACTGACACGGCATGTACACCCCGTGACACATTGTACACACTGGGCACCTCACCCATCCGCCGACACGGCATGTACACCCCGTGGCACATTGTACACACCGGGCACCTCACCCATCCGCCGACACGGCATGTACACCCCGTGGCACATTGTACACACCGGGCACTTCGCCCATCCACTGACACGGCACGTACACCCCACGGCACATTGTACACGCCTGGCACCTCACCCATCTGCCAACATGGCACATTGTACACACCGGGCACCTCACCCATCCGCCAACACAGCACATTGTACACACCAGGCACCTCACCCATCTGCCGACACGGCATGTACACCCCATGGCACATTGTACACACCGGGCACCTCACCCATCCGCCGACACGGCACGTACACCCCACGGCACATTGTACACACCGGGCACCTCACCCATCCGCCGACACAGCACGTACACCCCGCGGCACATTGTACACACCGGGCACTTCGCCCATCCACCGACACGACATGTACACCCCGCGGCACATTGTACACACTGGGCACTTCGCCCATCCACCGACACGGCACGTACACCCCACGGCACATTGTACACACCGGGCACTTCGCCCATCCACCAAAACAGGACGTACACCCCGCAGCACATTGTACACACCGGGCACCTTACCCATCTGCCAACACGGCACGTACACCCCACGGCACATTGTACACACCGGGCACCTCACCCATCCATGCACACGGCACATACACCCCATGCACACAGTACATTGTACACAGTGGGCACCTCGCCTATCCACCGTTACGGCACGGACACCCCGCGGCACATTGTACACACCAAGTACCTTGCCCATCCACGGACACGGCATGTACACCCCACGGCACATTGTACACACCGGGCACTTTGCCCATCCACCGACATGGCACGTCACCCCGCGGCACATTGTACACACCTGGCACCTCACTCCTCCCTGTGTACAGATCCACAGACCCCCTGCAATCACAGCCATACCCCACGCCCTCGGACACTCCCCATCTCACACCCCTATGCAGAGAGCTGCACACACTAACACTGCTCGCACACGGGTGTGTACATACTGATCCACTACCGCTCACACCCTGCAAGCCCCACACATGCTGCCCTTCACACACAGACACCAGCCAGAATCGCAGCGAGACCTTTCCCTGGGGCAGTGCTGGGAAGGGGCCCTCAGGGGCTGGACTCTCCAGATCTGTCCATCCAGGTGGGCTCACAGCTCCACACCCTCAGCAGTACAAGGAGACAATCTGCTGGAGCAGGTGCCCTGTCACTGGGGGCTGGGAGAGAGGGCTCTAGGAGACCAGCATGAGCCTGTTACACTGGGGGGGGGCATGGCTCAGGCCCCAGGCTCTCCTCCCCCACTGCCCCACGGGAAGTCCCTGTGGCCCACTCCAGCCGGGCACTGGGCATAGGGAGAGCATGGCCGTGCCCATCCCCACCACCTCGGGCCTGGTGCAGTGACGCAGTGGCTGGGTAGGCTGAGCAGTCTTCTTTTTTGCTGCAGGAGCAATGGGGGGGCAGGAGCTCCCCAAGGGGCCCAGGGCTGGAAGGGGCAGCCCAGAGGCTGTGGGTCCTCCCGGCAGTCCAGCTCCTGCCCCGCACCCTGCTCCCCTTGTGATCCCCTGAGTCTCCAGGGTCAGGCTCCCTCCAAGCTGGGCCAGGCGCACGGTGACTCTGGGAGCCCAGGGAGTGGGCAGAGGCTCAGGGCTAGGGGAGGTCGGCGACACAGACCAGGCTGAGTGGATGGGTGTGCTTGCTGGGATTGTTCTGGGGCGGCTCTGATCCCAGCCTAGGGGGTGCATGCACCAGACTGGAAATCAGGTGTAACGTTTTAACCATGAGGGTGATTAACGAGTGGAAGAACTTCCCCAGGGTCCTGGTGGATTCTCCATCACTTAACATTGTTAAATCCGGATGGGAGGTTTTTCTAACAGCTCTGCTCTAGGAATTCGCCTGGGGCAGGTCCCTGGCCTGTGTTGTGCAGGAGGTCAGACTAGACAATCACAGAAGTATTGGGAGCATAAGCTTTCGTGGGTAAGAACCTCACTTCTTCAGATTCAAGAAGTGAGGTTCTTACCCACGAAAGCTTATGCTCCCAATACTTCTGTTAGTCTCAAAGGTGCCACAGGACCCTCTGTTGCTTTTTACAGATTCAGACTAACACGGCTACCCCTCTGATACTAGACAATCACAGTGATCCCTTCTGGCCTTGCAATCGGTGCGGAGCTGCGGCTTGTGTGCAAGAATCCTGTGTTTGGCTAAACCCTCTTCCCTGCCTGGCCCCCGGCGCGGTGATGACGGCGGCAGGCGCAAGGCTGGCTGAGTTCACAGCACTGTGTAAATACGGGCACTGTCCTCATCCTCCCTAGCACCGGTGCTGCTTGCGCGGTAACTGACAGCGCTGGGTTAGGCCACAGAACCATTTCCTGGGGGACGTGGCAGACATCCGATTGCCCAGGGGTTTTACACCTATTCCAGGAAATGGCCAGCCGAGATCCATCCTGCATTGGCAGGGAGACCGGCTGGGTGATGTCATAGGTCTTTCCCCTCTCTTGCAGCAGTGATTCTGTGATTTATGATTATTGCTAAGATTTCTCTTCCTTGTGCCTCTGGCGATTTGCCAACAGCCTCACTTGTCCAAACCTCGTTCGTTCAGAACCTCCTGCTTCCCCCAGGGAGCTGGCGTCCCCCCAGCGTGTGGGCTTTCCGGAGAACAGCCCTCGCAGGCACCACATCCCACCCCCAAATTATGCCACTTAATTTTCTACTCCCCGATTCCACACCCAGAAGGCCGGGTTCACCGGGGGGGGCGGGAGGGTGGCCCGAGACGTGAGAGGGGAGAGCTACTCTCCCAAGTGGTGTTTTAGTAACTGCAGCTCTCGCTAAAGGAATCCGTCTTCCTTGTGATGGTGCTGGATCACAGCATTAAATCAAAGATGAGGGGAGGATGCAAATTGATTACAAATGCTCCATCAGCGGCAGGGCCTGGCCTGTCGGGGAGGAGAAGGCTGGTGCTATGTGCTGAGCAGAGAGCCTGCTTGCATCCTGCTAACGAGCCGTTAGCTGCCACGACCTCGACCCGAGCAAAAATGAACTTCATTATCAAGAAACTACAGTGGCTAATTCATATGAGGCAGGGCTAAAATCAATTGAGTGGGGAGGCTGCCTGCTTCCCCAGGAGCAGCAGGAGAACCCTCAGCCCCCCAACGTGGGGCTTGCTGCGGTTTGCAGGGGCTGTCCTGGGTTTGTGCTTGAAGCAATGTGGTTGAAGGGGTCTCCGGCAGCGACAGCCCAGGGACCCGGAAAGGTTTGGGACTGGCGCTAGTGAATGATGATACAGGTGCGGGGGATCTAACGCAGCAGTGCACTGCCCAGCAGGTGCCTAGCTTGGGAAGCGAGCGCCAATATAGATCCATGCTGGTCCCCACTAGCAACGTGAGCCGTTGGTAATTGAACGCGTTTAAGCCATGCTGAGGTGGCCCACAGTCTGAATCCATTTCATTCGCACGGCCCTCTGGGTACCACTCCCCACCTGCTCTGCTCGGCTCCCAGGAGCAGGGCTGGGCTGAGATCCCGCTGTCGGAGAGGGAAGACGGATCGAATTGTTTCTGCTTTCATCAATTATTAAATCTGCTGCGAGGCCAGCAGGACTAAGCAGGTGTGTGTAGACACCACGCGTTCCCCAAACAGGGGAACCATTTTTGCTGAAACATTCAGAAAAGCAGATGCCCACCAAGGAAATATTCAGCCCAAATGGTTAAAGTTTGTCAAATTTATAAGCAGCTGAAAACAGGGTCTTATGCTGGAACATGTCAGGCAACCTTAAGTCTAGGCATTGCTACGGGAACTGCCCATCACCACTGGACGGAACGGGCTGGAGCTCTTCCAGGGTCTCCTGCATGGTTCTGGAGATACTGCAAAGAGGAGTTAGGAACACGGCGTCCTTTTGAAAGAGAGAGGAAGGCGCCGATCTGCATGTTAGATCTGTCATGCATGAATCATTGGCATCACTGCCGTGCTGCCTGTGCTCACGTCCAATGGTTCTGGGCACATTCAGCTGTCCCCTGAGGTATCAGCTCACTGCTTGTTTCCAGTCACTAGAACGAGGCGCTCCCGGAGGGCGTCTCTCCAGAAAGGCGGAGTGCAATGAGCAAGCGCTGGAAGGAGCTCCAGTCAAGCTCGTGCATTTCACTGTTGTAAAGCCGCATCTGGAAATGCAGCTACTCCAAGAGGCTGCAGCCTGGTGTGCAGGAACAGAGCCTCAAGAATTGCAGAACTGATCTGTTGGGTTCCATCAGCTCTGTCTCCCAGGGACCAATGCAGCCCAGTTCTCTAGAGCACAGTAGCTGGTGCGCCAATCGGCCTAGGGGTCAATGTCCCAAGCGACGGGATTTGCACCCGTTCCCTGGGGAGACAGCAGCAGCAGCCTCATGCAGTGCTCAATGTTCCCTTTCTCACTTTGGTCCTGTGACTCCCCGCCACACCCGCCGTGGGGTTTGCACCCATCCAGGAGTTGCCGACTGTCAGGAATATTCCGCACCACTTCTGCAGTAGGGAGGTGTCGGAGGTATAGCAACGTTCTGGGGGGCTTTGTTTGCCCAGGTGGAGTTTGGTTCAGACAGAGCAGAGACTCTGCGCTTGTACAGCGCCTAGCACGGTGGGGTCCTAGGCCACGCCTAGGGCTCCTGGACGCTACGGCAAAAGCACTAGGTTGTACTGATGCAAAGAGCGATGGAAGGTTACTCCAAGAAGAGGACGGGGGATTGACAGGAAGTGAGGCCGCTCCGATGGAAACAGCGTAAGGCGAGGGGAAGCCACCTTTCAATCTGTCCCCAGCTGGGGTCTGAGAGGCAGGAAGGCCTAGCGGTCAGGGCACTGGCCTAGGACCCAGGAGACCTGGGCTCATAACCTGCCCTGCCGCAGACTCCCCAACTGACCTGGGGCAAGTCACTGAGTGCCTCAGCTCCTCACCCGTCAAAGGGGGGGCACGAGTGTCACTATGGTAACGGGGCTGGGTCAGCGCGGAGGCAGACGGGTGAAGCAGGAAAGCTGCAGCTCTGCTAAGTGGTAACTGGGCTCGTAGCTTCTTCCCTGGCCTCCAGAGACTCTCCAGCAGATCTGCCCCCTGCCAGTTAGCCGAGGTGCACGCCCCGGCGGGTCAGGTCACTGCGCCGTGAACCCACCGCAGGCAAACATGGGGTCACTCCAGCATCCCTGCCAGCCCCCAGGGGGTCCCACACGTCTCTGTGCCACTGCCAGCTGAAAAGAGCTTCGCTCCACCCGGGGCTCCACTGCATGGGGGGGGGGGGGGCTTTTCTAGCAGGGACGCCGGCCAGGAGCTGGCTGGGTGGTAGCTATGGTGTGTCAGGCAGCTACGCCAGCCAGGATGGGGCGAGCCTCTGGCTGTCTGGACAGCAGTTGGCAGACGGGAGCCTGGATCCTTCTCGCAAGCTGGAAGCAGGATGGTTGTAAGTCTGTCTGAAGCTGCTGTGATGTAGTGTGTGCGCGCGTGTGTGTGTGCGCGTCTGTGTGTGTGCGCGCGTGTGTGTGCACGTGTGTGTGTGCGCATGTGTGTGCATGTGTGTGTGTGCGCGCGCGTGTGCGTGCACGTGTGTGTGTGTGCGCGCGCACGTGTGTGTGTGTGTGTGCGCGTGTGTGTGTGGGGGGTGCATGCGATCCCACACTGAGCGTGGGGTGAGTGTGCGAGAGGTAGACTAGGTGTGCAGGAGATGCATGAGAGAGAGAAAGAGCCGGCTTGTATTTCTCAGACTAATTATTTCCCTGAGTGGCTCCATGACTAACCTGCAAAGGCAGCTGGTGAGTGCAGGCCAGGAGCACAGCCCTGGACACCCACTTTGGGTTCTGGATGCCAGGGATTCGGTATGTGTTGGCCTGTATCCATCTGGGTCAATCTGGAGTGTCCCGGTGCAATCCCACGCGGCCTGCTGCATCCCGACAGCCCCGGAGCCAAGCTCACCCCATCATTGTGTGCGCCATAGGCGCCCGTGGGGCTTGTGCGGGGAGATCGGGGCCTGAAAGTGAGGTCAGTGATTTACACCACTGCAAGGGAGAGCAGAATCTGGCCCATGATTTGCATCTCAATAGCAATTCCTTTCCCCCGCCCTACCACAGCCTCTGGTGAGTGTGGCATGGTTCCCTTTGGGCCCGACTGCGCCAGCATCTGCAAAGACTACGCTGATCACAAGAGCAAGGTTACCCCTGCCCTCCTGGCCCTAGGCGCTGGGGGGAACGGTCTCTGCGCTGGCTCAGCCCGTCTCACTGGGTCTCTCCTTCCTGGCCAGGTGGCACCTGATCCGAGGCGTCCGGCCCCCAGCACTGGATGAGAATTCTGCTGTTGCCTAGAGCGCACTGATCGGGCCCGGCAGCATGGACTTCGTCATGAAGCAAGCGTTAGGGGGTAAGTCTGTTCTTCGTGTCCGCCTGCCCTCCTGGCTGGGTGTCTGAGAAAGGGCCCCGCACCGAAGAGAGCCTGGCCTAGGACTGTCTCTGGGCTGCTGCTAAAGGGGGACGCCCATCTGGGTTATAAGTCTCTCTCTGTCTACGTGCCACACGGGTGCCAGGAGCCAGGGGTGCCAGACTGGTGTAGGGAGTTCTCCCAGGGGAGCTGAGCCGCACCTGTTGTCCATGCACTAGCTCCCCAGTCTCTCTCTAACGGCAGTGCTGCCGCAGGCGCTAACTTGCCTTGGCGCCGGTGGGTGCTCGTGCCCCCCCCGGCTGTTCGGGAATCGCTGGCTGGCTGGGGTCACTGTAGCTTTACCATGATGTGAAGAGCCCTGGGGAGGCGGCTCCCTTCCCCGTGGAGTCCCAGGAGATACTAAACTGAGTGGTTTGCAGAGCCCAGGGGCCTGGCATGGTCAGTGATATGGGCAGGGACATGGGGCCAGCCCAGTGGCTACGAGAGAATAAAGCAACCCCCCCGCCCCCCTCCCCGGATTCTCCGGGAGAACAGCAGGGCACCTGGCACCGAAGGGGAGTGCAGTGACGGGGGAGGGCAGGACACGGCAGCAGCGAGCAGCCAATGGGCGAGGGGCAGAGCAGAGCCACGGGGCACGACGGCGGGCGTCTGAGCGGAGACGGCCACGCTGCTACCCTCCCCCCATGGGGAAAGCCCTCCGCTGGCTCCCTAGGACAGGCAGAACTGGAACACACGGAGCCCAGCACCTTCTCCCCACAGCGAGCTCAGCCCCAGTCCCGCCCCCAGGCCGCTGCCACACGCTGCCCCCCTGGCTCTAAGCTGTGCCTCTGGCCTCCTGGCAGAGGGGCCAGGCTGGAGCAGCTCCCGCTGGGCGAGCTGTTCCCTGCACGGGGAGGCTGCTAGGCAGGGACCAGCACACTGCACAAGGGATCGCTGGGCGCCAGGCTGGGTGCTCGGGGTGCTCCCAGGGGGGTGCCCCTGCACCCAGGAGCCCCCAGCTCCACTCATGTCTGCTCCCCAGCCCCAGGCCTGACGCTGTATTCGTGTGGGGCAGGAGGGGGGCAGGGCAGCTCTGTATCAGCAGCGGGGCCTCGTGAGACATGGTCACACTCCAGCCTGATGCCCCTGGGCACTCCCCAGCACGGGCACTGGCTGCCCCACCCTCCTGCTGGGCCCTGGGTCTGCCCTCTCCCAGAGACGCCCACACTGCACTGTGGGGTCTGCAGCACAGCCTTCCCCCCGCCCCCGCCGTTAACGCACCAGTAATTCCTCGGCTGGATGGCAAGGACCAGCCCCAGCCTGGCGCAGAGCCTCAGCCGTCCCCCAGCCCCAGCTCTGCAGCGGAGCCAGGCTGCAGCCAGTTTGCCATGCAGGGGGCAGCGCCCGCTCCCAGCTCCTGCGGAGTCGGTTTCCGAGGGGGATTCCCTGAGACGCTGTATTGGGAGCATCGCTGGCACCCAGGCGCCCTGCAGCTGTGCTTCAGTGGCAGGAGAGAGCTGGGTTCCACCCCCACCGGCCTGCGCCTGGGTGCTGGGCACTTCCCAGACTCGCTCCGGGGTTACTCTGTACCCCAAGCCCCAGTCAGGACTTTGGGGAGCCTCCTCTCCCTCGGAGCAGACCGTCTTCAGAGCAAGAAGCTCACACGGCTTCACCTCCTGGGTCTGACCTTGGAGCATTCAGCATATGCCCCTCCGTGCACTTCCCACAGCGAGTCCGCCCTGGCAGTGTCCTGGGGCAGCCAGAGGGTCCCGCACGCACACCCCACTTCGCAGTCAGACGTGACTCTCAGCCAGCCAGTAAAACAGAAGTTTATTAGATGACAGGAACTCGGTCTAAAACAGAGCTTGTAGGTACAGAGAGCCGGGTCCATTTTGTGGCCCAGCGAGCCAGACACCCCCATCTGCCCTCACTCCCCGTCCTCAGCCAGCTCCAAACTGAAACCCCCTCCAGCCTCTCCTCTCTGGCCTTTGTCTCTTTCCCGGGCCAGGAGGTCACTTG
The DNA here is from genome assembly GCF_013100865.1 of Trachemys scripta elegans. Classification (NCBI taxonomy): domain Eukaryota; kingdom Metazoa; phylum Chordata; order Testudines; family Emydidae; genus Trachemys; species Trachemys scripta. The sequence goes on along the minus strand of NC_048305.1, from coordinate 1,415,974 downwards.
ATCTCTTTGTTCACCTTTAGCTATTCTCTTGCAAGGGGGGAAGGGCCCTAGCCATTTGTTGCCAGGATACAGAGTGTTGGTCATTTATGCACACTGGAGACTTAAGAAATGCATAGGGGAAACTGAGGCACCCACACAGTATTCAGAGGAAACATTAAGAACAGTCCCACTTCATCACACCCAGTTCTGCCCCTCCTGGCAGCGGCCAGATGGGGGGCAGCAGGGGATGGGGCCAGGCAGCTATGGGAGGGGGCATTGGCTTCGGGAGCCCCTGGGCCGCAGCCTTGCTCCCCTGGCCACGCTGCCTGGTGTGTCCTGTGCAGGGGCCACCAAGGACATGGGGAAGATGCTGGGTGGAGAGGAAGAGAAGGATCCCGACGCGCAGAAGAAGGAGGAGGAGCGGCAAGAAGCCCTTCGCCAGCAGGAGGAGGAGCGGAAGGCCAAGCACGCCAGGATGGAGGCTGAGAGGGAGAAGGTCCGGCAACAGATCCGGGATAAGGTGGGTGAGGCAGGGCGGAGGGGCTGGAGTGCACCTGTGTCACAGCCCGATGGGCCCGGGGCTGAGTGCGGGGAGCCCTGTGCGGAGAGGCTGGGGCCGTAGCAGAGCCGAGTAGAGAGGGACTCCCTGCTCTGGGCAATCGCTCCGGCAGCTGCAGAAATACCCTGGGGCTGGCACAGCGCCCATCTGCCCCTCCCCGTGACAGTCCCTGGACAGCCCCATGGAGTGGGGCTCGGGTGACGCCGGCTCAGCCAGACACGGCAGTTCGGCAGGAACCTCCCATACTACACCCCTGAATGCTGGTCGCCCCCTCCTGGCCCTGTGCTGGGCGGGCTGCCCCCACTGCCCCCAGTGCCCGCCTTGTCCTGTTCTTTCTCCCAGTCCCGCCGGCGGCTCTGAGACCGGTAGGTTTGTGTTGCAGAGGATGGTGGTTTAGGGCATCTGGGCTCCACCAGCCGATGGAACTGCCTGGAGCTAGGCCGGGAAACTGTCCAGGCTAGTTTCAAAGTGCAAAAAGCAAAGGACCTGTGCCCTGAGCTCTGCGGGGTGGGGCAGAACCAGCCCCCCGAGACGTGGTGGGAACAATAGGATTTTTCAGTGGGCACAGAGGGGAGGGCTTGTGGCTGCAGGGATTTCACCTGACTGCGTAGCTCTCTCTGCGTCCCGAGGGCGGCGACGTCCACCTGTAACAAATAAAGGAGACGGTGTGTCCTGCCCACGCTGCGTCGGGGAGGCCGCGGGCTGCAGAGTTCTGTGCGCTGGATCGCTGACTCCCTGATCCCGGCTCGTCTCTTCACCAGTGTGCTGAGCTCGCTGCCACGGATCCCTGTGCCAGGCACACTGCCCGGGTTTAGGGCTGGGGTTTCTGTGCCATGGCCAATGCCCAGGCCTAGGGATTCTCGCATGGATTCTCAGGGGCTGGCTGCAGCCAGGGCAGATTGTAGGTGACCTGCTAGAGAGATTTGCCCCTCAGCTGCACTGGTGACAAGCCGCACGTTCTCCAGCGTTGCTCTGGGCGGGGGGAGCTCTGCCCAGCTCCGCTTCCGGGGAGTCAGGAAGGGGAGGAGGCTGGGGACTCGGGGGCAGGGGGAGGCCAAATGGGTCATTTCCCCTCTATGCTGCAGGTGCCAACCTGCCCCAGGTGGGCAGGGCGTGTTACTCCCCTGGGTGGGCCATGTATGCAATGAGCTTGGTGGGTCTCAGCCCGGTACGTAGTAGGACAGGCTCCCCCTCACCAAAGCGCCACATCCCATTGGCACTAAGAGGCAGCCTGAGCAGAGAGGGGCAGGACAGCCTGGGCCATGGAGACACATTCCCATCTCGCCCCCGCCAGGGGCTGGGCTGGGAGAAGTGAGTCCCTGACCTCCCTGGGCCTGTTCTCCGCCTGGGGCTTTGCATGGCGGGGAAGGCGCTTGCTGAGCCCTCTGTGGGGAGCAGGGTGGAGCTGGGGCTCTGCCGTCCGACAGCCTGTCAGACCCGGGCCCGTGGGGTCCCTGGCCCAAGACGTGTCACCCGAGTGGCCGGCAGCTGTTGACAGTGAAACGCTGGGAAATTAATGACAGCCAGGCAGATTGCACGTGAGCCCTGGGCATCCGCCCTGGTGTAACGCCCCCTGCCCTCCTCTGCACGGAGTGGGGCCCCTTCCAGCACACCTCCCCCTTGGCACATCCAGGGTCTCACACACCCCTCCCTATGCACCCCCACAGTGCCCCCCCCATGTTCTCACTCCCGGAGCGGCAGTGTCTGTGACACACCCACTGCTGCGCACACAGATACATACTCGCTCTCACAGAGCCCCCCCCCTCTTCCCCAGCCCGGCCCGGCGAGTCCCGTGGAGCAGGAACCCGGGCACTGCTGCCTTGGAGCCTGGATTGGGACACAACCGAGGCTTGGCCCCTTTCTCACTGGCGACACCGTGAGCGGCAGCAAGGCCTGGCTGGGAGAAAAGCTGCCCCAGAGATTGTCCCCCTTCGCAACATCTCTGACACTCCGCCCCCCCCACCCCGTCCCCCAGCTACGCGCTCCTCCTGCCGCCGCAGCAGGGGATTAGCTTGGAATAGGGGTGGGCTGGGGGGGGTCCTTATCTCCCCCGCCTGCTGCAAGCAGCCGCATGACAGCCTGGCGTTGTCTCGCCCTATCTGCCATCTTTAATAACCCGCCGAGGAGCAGATAACGCGGCCGCATCGCGCCAGGCGCTGCCTCGACCCAGGCGCTGGGGAAGCCCGACTCTAATCACAGACGCCGCCAATATCCTGTGAGCCGAGACAGATGGGAACAGAAGATTTCAGGCAGCGGGGCCTGTGGGCCCCAGGCAGGTGGGGCTCCGCCAGCCGGTTACTCCTTTAGCCATGCAAGCTGCGCCGTGCCTTTGCGTGGCCGGAGGCACCCCAGGGCAGCGAGTGCTGGTGCTGGGGACGGGGAGTCTGGTCGCTTTGCAAGCTGGGCCTGGCCGTCTGCCCCAGGCTCGCCTGCGTGTTGAAAATGAGGAGAGGACGAGTGGCTGTGAGCCGGGCAGGCTGTTCTGGGCACCGCTGCTCACGGGCTGGAGACAGTAGCACCTAGACGCCATTAGAACCATGCCAGACCAAAGTGCATCCCCCAGTCTGCCCCGGAGAGGCAGGCACGGGAGTTGGCTGGGTGGTGAAGGAACGTGGGCCTGGCCAGACACGTGCCCAAGGCTGGCTCCGGGGCAGTGCCAGCCCCCTTGCTGTGCTAGGCTCTGTCCGTTACCCGCTGTGGGCTCACAGTGAGGGGCTGGCGGAGGGTGTCAGCAATGGACGGGTCTCGGCTGGGCTGGCATGTTTACACCCCGCAGAGAGGTGTGCGGGCGCTCACAGCACGGCACAGGCTGGGGCAGGCCAGTGGCTGCAGGCCTGGCCCCAGAGGAGAGGGGCCCCCGCAGCCTGTTCCCCATGTGCTGCCCCCCCAGGCGCTCAGAGGCCCGGTCTGTCTCTGCCCCTGCAGTACGGCCTGAAGAAGAAAGAGGAGAAGGAGGCGGAGGAGAAGGCGGCGATGGAGCAGCCGTGCGAGGGCAGCCTGACGCGCCCCAAGAAAGCCATCCCGGCGGGCTGCGGGGACGACGACGACGAGGAGGAGGAAAGCATCCTGGACACGGTGCTCAAGTACCTGCCCGGGCCCCTCCAGGACATGTTCAAGAAGTAACAGCCCCGGGCCGCCCCCCCGGGCCCGCCCCTATACACCGGGGCGCACTGGGCTGGGGGAGTGTTTTCATTTCTTTTATTTCATTTGATTTTTGTTCCAACTCAGTTTCGAAGGGAAGATCCCAGATGTGTCCCCTGTGCCCAGAACCCCTCGCTGCTCCAGTGGGGCGGACGAGGCAACCAGACCAAAAACCACCCCCCGCCTGCTGAGCTCCGGGCAGCCGGAGCCCCAGGCCGGGCACTGCCAGGAGCCCCGGGCTCCCCCTTCCTCCCTCGCCCCTCAGCCGTACGGAGTCGGAGTTCTGTTGTGCCAAAGTGCCGGCCGGCTGCTTGGCACATCCCCCCGGCCGTGGGGGGCGAACTGGGACCAAATTCACTGCAGTAACCTCACGTCGGGTGGAGGGTGGGGCAGACGGCAGGGAAAGGCAGGGCTCTGCCCGCTCTCCATGCCCCCTCCCTGCCCTTCACTAACTTCAGACATTCCTCAGTCCCACGCTGTGTGCCTGCTGCCAGGGGTTAGGGACGTGCGGGCAGCAGGAGAGCACCCGCAGGCTGGGGGCTGTGCCCCCCATGCCTCCTGACACTGCCTGGAAGCAACCCACGGAGCAGCCCACGCTCTCCAGCTGGCGGGCGTAGGTGTCCTGCCGGGCCAGGTTCCAGGGGCTGGCACAGAGGGGACATGGTGGGCTACCGGGCTGGCTCCCAGCGGCGCCGCCCCACGGCTCTGCCCCCCAGTGCACTGCCCATTTCTGTTGCCTTTTGTTTGGGCTTCGGGAAGGGGCTGCTGGGTCCGGCCCCTCCGCTGGTGCTGGGCAGCCACACGCTGCCCCTCACCTGCACAGCAAGCCCCGGGGATGGGCCTGGAGCAGGGGCTGCAGGACACAGAGGGACGCGTGGACTCCCCAGATAGCCCTGCCCGGGGCAGCGGGGAACTTGGGGGGGCTAGGGGCGGCTGGAAGGAAAGACAAAGCCTTCCTCACCCCTGTGCCCCCAACCCCTCCGTGGCCCCGGGCACAACCCCAGCCATCCCTGTCCCCTGCACAGCCCAGCCGGGGGCGGGGGGGGGGCATCCCTGGCCGAGCTCGGCCCTTGGGGGGGCAAGCCGGGCACCCTTTGCCATAGTCAGGCCCCTGCTCATTAAGGCAAACGGTTGGAGAGGAGCTTCATAAAAAAAACAAGGGGCAGAGCTAGGCCCAAGGAACGGGGGCTTCCCACCTCCCCTCCCAGCCCTGCTGCACGGCGGGTGGGGGGAGGTCTGGGTCTGGGGACAATCCTGGCACGTTGCCAGAGGGGTTTAACGTGGGGCCTGAGCCCAGAGGGTGGACCCAGCACTTAGCCCTCCTGGCGCCCCCTACTGAGTGATTCCCATTATGGCAGGGCCGCTGGGGGTGGGGGGGTCCCACTCAGCCCACTTCCCACCCTGACGCTCGCCCACATTCCTGCTATGCCCATCGCTGTGGTATCTGGGCACCAAAGCCCTTCCCCAGCCACCCTCAGGCATCCGTGCCCGCTGACACCCCCCGAGCCCTGGCAGGAGGAACCCGTCCTTATGCAGCGCTCAGCTGGTATCTCTGGGCCCCGCTCCTCCCCTGCATGGCTCCAGGGAGCCTCCCCCACCAACACCCCTGAAAAGCTGCCCTGGCTCGTCCCTCCACTGCAGCCCCAGCCCCCGCCAGGCAGAGCGAGGTGGCTGAGAGCTGCCCGCCCCCCCGAAGTGCTGGCTCCCCTCCTGCCCTGTTGAGAAGAGGGTGGATTGTCCCCCGAGGCGGGTTCAGAGGCCCGGGGCTTGTCTCCTGTTTCCCTGAGGGGTTTCTTTGCTTGGGGGGGGGGTCCTGATTGCATCCCAGGGTTCCCATTTTCCAGGGGTTTTGTTTTTGCGTGCGGGTTGAATTTGAGAGAAGCCACGAAGTCTCCCTCCGCATCTGTGTCCTTCTCCGATAGTTAAAGCCATATCAGTTAGACTGCAATACTTCAACGCACTCCAGCGAGCCGCACCGCCACGCTCTGCACCTGTGCAGAGGAGCAGACCCAGGCGGGATCCCCCCGACCCCCCAACGTCCACGTCTCAGGCCACCCCGTTGGCCCGTGTGTGTTTCTGCATTAGTGTTTGTGTAACAGGGTAAACACCCCAACCCTCTCATCCTGTCTGCTAGTCACTGCACCAGATGGTCACCACATGGCCCAGGGGACCCCAGTGCCAGGCAGGGTAACGTGGGGTGGCCAGGGGCCCAGGACTAGGAGGGGCGGGCACTGCGTGGGGCGATGGCATCCAGGGCTGACAAGAGCAGGGGAACGGGGGGACAATTGGGCCGGGGGCCTGAGGTCAGGCAGGGGGGTGACATCTCTGTGTAAACAAAGTGAACTGGGAGGGGGTGGGGCTGCAGTGACCATGTGGTCCCAGGACCTTCCCCCCCCCCATGTCGTGTGATGAGCCTGCCCATCACGCATTGTGCAGCGAAGCACCGTGCATTGTGTTTTCCCCGCATGCCTGCAAGGAGGGAGGGTGGGGGTCACCTGCTGCGCTGCCCAGGGCCCCCCCCCCCCAGCTCATTTCACCTGCTTCCATTGGCTGACGCTCCATGGCTGAATGGCTGATGTCTGCAAACTGCAATAAACACAAACTCTACCATGGGGCAAAGGGCTGATAAGCCAGACCCGGCTCCCCCCGGGGTGGCCTGCGTTTGGTTTATACTTTTACCACTAGACCGAGAGGTCTGCGACCCTCTGCAGAGGAGGGGGGCTGGAGCCGGCAGCGCGTCTGCCTGCCCCTGGGGTCCTGCTGGCCTACGCAGCTGCTCTTCACGGCTTGGTGAGACGGAGCCGGTCAGCAGCTCACCGGTGTATGCGCCAAAGGCCAAGTCCCTTCGTCTAGGGTGGGTACGTGAGGACCCCCCGCTCCCCAAAGGACACAGCAGCGGGGTTTCTCCTGGTTGTGCCACTAGGGCGTTTCAAAGGGGCTCGAGTCTTGTCACAGGCTTTTCCTCCCCACCTGGAAACGGACAGGAGAGAAGCGCCAATCTTGTGTGTGTGAGTGTGTTTGTGGCTTTGAGTGCAGGTGCGAATGTGTGTACAAATAGGGTCGTCTTGGTGCATTATCGCATGCAGGCGGCCCATACCGCGTGCTGTTTGCAGTAGGCATGCGTCGGTGTGACACCGTGTGTGTGTGTGCGTGCGTGTGCCCGGCTGGCTGGGTGACTGGGTGGCTGTATGCATGCGCACGCTTTGCTTGTGTTCCTGCTCATTGGCCGGGTGCAGGGCGTGCCCTGGGGCCTGACGGCCAGCAGAGCAACCCCGATACCCAGCTAGCCACGTGCGTCCCCAGGAGCTGCCCTGCCCAGGGCGGCTCCAGCTCTCGTCTGCTAGCAGCGAGACCAGCCCTGTGGCTGAGCCCGTCGCACGTGCTCTTCGTGGGGAAGGTAAAGCCCTGCACACTAGCCCATCAGACTGCTTGAGCCATTCTTCCCTGTCCAGCCCCCTGGGCTTCCACAGCCACAGCATTGCCCTGATGGTGCTGCCCAGAGCGCCCCAGAACCCAGCTCAGCTGACATAAGGGGGGGGGCAGGCCCCACCAGCTGGGGAGGGCTCCGGGGAGCACACTGCATGCAGAGCACCGGGGAGGAGGGCTCCTTCAGCTGATGGATGTGCGACCCCCCCCGAATACACCCCCTCTTCATCCACCAACCCCCCCCCTCCGCCGCCAGCTTCTCAGCAGAAACTCATGGGGCACAGAAGGGCCCCAGCTGTTCCCTGCTCGCAGCCGCCTGAGAAGTGCTCCTGGGACAGGGGCCGGCCCAGGCAGGGGTCCCCCGCCAGCCATGTGGTGACCATCCCACTCCAACTAGTCTTCGAAGAAATAATAAAATAAAGAAATTTGTACATTGCCCTGCGTCCGCTCCGAGTGCGCTGCGGCCCCAAGCTGGGACAGCCCCCCCCCCCACACACACAGGCCCAGCACAGCTCAGTACGGCCAGCGCCTCCACTGCCGGGGGCACCAAGGGCTCCCAGCATTCTCCCCTGGACCCGGACGGGAGCTGCCTGGCCAAAGGGGCCACAAGGCTGGGCAAGGTAGGGTAGCAGGACAGGGAGCAAGGCAGAGCTGGGGGACTCCAGCCTGACCAGCTCCAGCATGGGCGGGATTGGGGGTGGGGGCCAAAGGGCCGACTACAGGGCTGAGGCAGGTGGTGGCTGAGGCCTGGCACTCTCATCACAGGGCTCCACCTAGGGAGGGACTGGGACAGTGAGGCAGGGGCTGGCCGGGGAGAAAGAGCTGCTCTCTCCTGGCATAAGCTGACAGTCTGGGGAAGTGGCGGGGCGTTGGCACCGCTGCCCAGGGCTCTGGGACAGCTGCCCGCCGGGCCCTGCAGCACACCCATATGCTGACCAGCTGGTGGCACATGCAGGCACAGATCCTGTAAACTGCAGTGGTTAGAGCTGGGAGCTATTGGCCTGCACACAGGGCAGGCAGCCAGGGACCCGGACCTGTGCTCCTGGCTCTGACAACGCCTCCCCCGTAACCTTGAGCAAGTCACCTTTGGCCTCCCTGTCTCCATCTGCAATACAGAGCGACTCTGGCCTGGCGCGTGAGGAGCAAAGCAGCCCCTGCAGTGAATGGCCCCAGCTAGGCACAAGGGGCCAGATTGCTAAAGGTGTTTAGGTGCCTAGCGGTGCAGTTGGCCAGCTAATGCCCAAGCTGGGTGTGTGATCCAGGTGATGGGGTCATGAACCTGCCTGCACATGCAAATTGCCTTCTTAAAGGTAGCAAAAAATGCAGCTAGGGGCTAGGCCCCTCTGAAAACTATGCCCAGGTGCCCGACTCCCCGTGGGGGAAAGAGGGGGCAGGGGAGGGCGAGGAGAGGGGCTGGCAGAGTTTCCATTGGAAGTTCAGCACCCAGGCACTTAGGAAAATCCCACCAGCGGCATCTTTAGGCACCTAAATACGGTTACAGCCCTGCCCCGAGCACTCTGCACACACCAGCAGGTGCACGGCCGCTCAGGCGTGGACGTCAGCTGGCCTCGGGTCATTGCCCCTAACTCCCAGTGCCCGCAGCATTGCTGCCAGCTACGCGTGCATGGGCTCCTGCACGCCAAATTTCACAGGCAACTCTGGGGGAGGCTTTTGTTTTTCCAGCATTCGTGGCCCTGCCCTTTGGGATGCCTCTGCCCCATGGGACCCCCCCATCTCAGGGGCTCAGAGCCCGCCACAGCGGGACGCCTGCACTGGAATAAAAGCCTCTGCTCGGCTGCGGCTGGCCCAGGTCAACTGACTCAGGCTCATGGGGCTAAAAATTGCTGTGTGGCCATTTGGGCTACGCTGAAGCCCACGCTCTGGTACCCGCCCCCAGCGCAGAGTCCCAGAGCTCGGCCTCAGGCCCAAGCCGTGCCAGCTGCAGTGTAGACAGAGCCTCTGAGGCCGGGCCTCCGGGGGACTCCCCCTTATCCCCACCCCGCACCAGCACAGTCCCCCATTCGTACTTGCTCTGCCGTGCCAAGCAGCGCGGTGGGGCTGGTAGCTCTGCCCAGGAGCTGCGACCTGCTGCACCCTCAGGCTCTTCGAGAGCAGATGGTTCCCAGCCTCCTGGGCTGCTCGGCTCAGCGAACTTGGCCAAGCGGAGCACAACCTGCCAGCGCTCAGCCCCGGCCTGCAGCAAGCTGCTCCTGGCATTCTCCATCCCTGCAAGCCACTGCCAGGCTCACCCTGCACGGGAAGCTGTGTGGGAGCAGGACGTCGGGGGGCCCCGCTGCGGCCCTGCATCCAACGGCACCTGCATTTCTGTGCCTCCTGGACTGCAGCCGGCCGGGGACAGCACTAGCGCCTCACTAAAACCCTGTCACTCCAGACCCCGACGTTCTGCACGGGGCCCCATGAGCATACCAGCCTGCCTCCAGGATTGTAACGGAGCTCCCAGGCAAGCAGCTCCCTTCAGCATCTTTCGCTCTGCCAGCACCTCCCCCTGGGCGTCACAGCACCGACCCGCAAACTGACCAGCGGAGGGGTGCGCTCCCAGCACTGTGCCCACTTGCCCCCCGCAGGATGGAGAAGGCTGGGGCTGGCCTTCCCCCTTTCTCATAGTGGGGAGGTCCCCTGAGGGTCTGTACTGGGACCAGTGCTGTTCAATGTATTCATAAATGAGCTGGAAAAGGGGCAAACAGGGAGGTGGCAAAGTTTGCAGATGATACAAAAATTACTCAAGATAGTTAAGTCCAAAGCAGACTGCGAAGAGCTACAAAGGGATCTCTCAGAACTGGGGGACTGGGCAACAAAACAGCAGATGAAATTCAGTGTTGATAAATGCAAAGTAATGCACATTGGAAAACATAATCACATCTATACATATAAAATGATGGGGTCTAAAGTGACTGTTACCACTCAAGACAGAGACCTTGGCATCACCGTGGAGAGTTCTCTGAAAACATCCACTCAATGTGCAGTGACAGTCAAAAAAGCAAACAGTATTAGGAACCATTTGAAAAGGGATAGATAATAAGACAGAAAATATCATTCTGTCACAATGTGAATCCATGGTACGCCCACCCCTGGAATACTGCATGCAGTTCTCATTGCCCCATCTAAAAAAAGATACATTAGAATTGGAAAAGCTGCAGAGAAGGGCAACAAAAATGATCAGGGGTATGGAACGACTTCCGCATGAGGAGAAATGAATAAGACTGGGACTGTTCAGCTTGGAAAAGAGACGACAAAGGGGGGATATGGTAGAGGTCTATAAAATCATGACTGATGTGGAGAAAGTAAATAAGGAAGTGTTATTTACTCCTTCTCATAACATAAGAACGAGGGATCACGGAATGAAATTAACAGGCAGCAGGTTTAAAGCAAACAAAAGGAAGTATTTCTTCACACAACACAGAGTCAACCCGTGGAACTTGTTGCCAGGGGATGTTGTGAAGACCAAAAGTATAACAGGGTTTAAAGAAGAACTAGGTAAGTTCCTGGAGGACAGGTCCATCGGTGGCTGTTAGCCAGGATGGGCAGGGACATAACCCCATGCTCCAGGTTTCCCTAAGCCTCTGACTGCCAGAAACTTGGACCAGAGGTCAGGGGACGGATCACTTGATAATCGCCCTGTTCTGTTCCCTCCCTCTGGGGCACCTGGCACTGGCCGCTGGCGGCAAACAGGACACAGGGCTGGGCGGCCCATTGGGCTGACCCCATGGGGCTGTTCTCATGGTCTTGCCTGCACTGTCAGACTGGCCCCAGTTGGGTTGTTTGCAGCACAGAGCTTGGGGAAGCCCTAGGTTTTCCTGGCAGCATCACAGCCCAGCCTGGCCAGACACTGAGAGACCTGGAGCCACCACAGGCATGAAGCGTCCCCCAAACCCCACTCAGGGCCAGGGTTGGAGCCAAGCGAGTGCTCCTCACAGGGGTAGACCCCAGACAGCCAGGCCCTTTGCTCCAGGATCCGGAGGAGACATCCCGCCTTAGCGCTTGGCTGCCCATCAGCCGGAGACAATGGCTGCTGAGTGCTGAGAAGGCGAGCGAGCCCAAGGTGGCAATTAGATGGGGGCAGGGATAATCGTAGCTCTCCAGGCTGAAGGACTTAGTCCTTCACCTAATGCAATTAACATCAGAGCCCGGCAGAGCTAGCCACAGAGCACCCTTGGGTGCCTGGAGCAAGCCACAGCCGCACCCCTCGCTTCAGCATGCCATTCCAGGGCTCCCTCTGCCCACTGGGCCCCGGGGCGGGCGCTGCTCTGTGTCTGCCCACCTGGGGCAGAGCCCGCTGGTCTGCCTACACCCAGCCCCCCTCCGCCCCCTGCTCGCTGGGCAGCTCCAGCTCCTGCGCCGGCTGCAGCGGGCACAGCTCCCAGAAGTGGCAGCATTTCAGTGGCGGGCGAAGGGCTCCCTGCCCGGGGGATGGGCTGCCATGCAGCAGCGACGGGAGAGGCCGTTCTCTGGATCCCACGCTGGTCCAGCCCTTAACGTCACGCCGAGCGGCCCCCTTCCAGCTCTGCAGGGCCCAGGGGGACGCTCCTGTCCATTAGCATTAGTCAGGAGCTCCGCTAGCACCAATTAACCAGCTCCTCGGGCCCCATTCCCGGAGCAGCCAAGGGCTAAGGCGCTCATTTAATGACATTTGCTCTAATCCAGGACTGCGAAGCATGTCACACGCGCGTGTCTCTGGCCCATCGCCAGGCTCAGAAGGGTTCAGTTTTTGGTGGTAAATGTCGGTGAACGGCAATTTCCCCACGTGCACACAAAGCAAGGAACAAATCTTTCCATCGCTAACAATGAAATGTGCAGCGAGCATCAGACCCAGCCTGAGAACGTCGGTGTTAAGGAGATTTACTTGGCATGTTCTGACACGTGATGTTGACAATTTGTGTTTCAAGTGCTATAAAGCGTTCACTTTTGGGATCTCAACATCTATTGTCATTTAATAATTATTGTCTGATCCCCCCCCCCATTGTCTGACCTCCCCCTATAATCAGGGTGACGGCTTCATCCTAATACTGTGGGGGGGGGGGGTCACAGGGCCCCGCCCTCTCTGTGGCTCCACCTCTGCCCCTCCTCTTCCCCCAAGGCCCTGCCCCCCCAGCCAAGCCAGAAGCCAGAGTCAGGCCGGAAGCTGTGGACCCTCCACCAGCCGGGATGGGGGGGTCAAGAGCAGCCCCCGGCCCATGTCCCCATCCCTTGGGCCCCCCGTGCAGGGCAGGTGGAAGGTCCACGGCTCCCCACAACGGCCTGCATGGCTCTTACCTGGGCCGGACTCCAGCTAATGCCCTGGCCAGGGAGCGGGGCCTCAGGGGAAGAGGAGGGGCAGGGGGCCAAGTCCCTGGCAAAAAGTGGCCAGGCTGGGCTCATCCACTTTCAAAAGTGGGAGGGCCATGGCCCCTCCCCCCGGCATCCCTGCCCATGATTTCCCACAACTGTGAACATTTAAAACCGATACCGATTAAAACAAAGACTGAGATTTTATCTGTCAAAATAAGAAAATAAAAATGGCAGGTTCCCAAGTCCACCAGGCAGGCGGGTGACTGCAGAGAGTCGGTCGAGCCCGCTGTGCACAGGGGAAGGCAAGAGCAGAGACCGAGCGGGACCATCCCGTCCTAGAGCGGCAGAGAAATGGGAGCTAGCCCTGACCTCTGCCCTGGGGCAGGATGGGCCTGGCCCCCAGGGCTTCGGCCTGGCCAGTCCCAAACGACCTCCAGGATGGGGCCTATGAGCTCACGCTCCCTCTGCCCTACTGAGGAGCGGCTGGGCTGCGGAGGGGTCCAGAGAGGCAGCCTCAGCCCAGCCCCTGGGTAGAGAGACGCCCGAGTCCAACCAGCCTGCTGCCACATGCTCGCCTGGGCTCCAGGGGGGCGGCGGGCAGGCGTGGGGCTGTCTGGCCTGTCGCTGGAAGGAGGGGGTGAGGGTGAGACTAGGGACACTCCCAAACCTCCCCCCACCAAGCAGGCCCCCATCTGTGAGTGCAGGGAATTTGGGCCCCTGCCCCTTCCCGGAGCCCCAGCTGCAGGGCGCTAGAGGGGAGGGGAGCATGTTCCCCGCTCCCGGAGCACTGCCAGCCTCTAATGGGCTTCTCAGCCTGTGAGCTGGCCTGAGACCTCCCGTTGATCTGCCCTCCTTTCGCTGCAGCGCTCGGCTTGACTGCCAGCCAAAATCCATGCGGTAATAGCAGAGCGATCACCCAGAAAAACCATTTGTCGGAAGAAAATATCCAGCTGGGAATATGATAGAGATCCAGCCCGCGAGGTCTCCATCGAACGGCCAGGGACGTGCGCTCGCCTGGCCCCTCCCTGCGCCGGCTCCCCTCCCCCCTGTGCAGAGGCTGCAGACAAGCACGGAGCTGGCTCTGCACCTGCCATGTAGCCCTGTGGGCGTTCGCTGGGGCTCCCGCCTGGCCTGTCTGCCAGCCTCTGGGCACAGCTCAGCTCAGGCCCTGCCTCGCCAGCCCCTTGGGGAGAAACTGCACCAAACCCCACCAGGGCACGGGGCCTGGCGCAGGGGAAAGCAGGGACAAATCCTGGCCCTCACCCCGTGGATCTTGGGGGGACCCCTCTGGGAATTTCCCCATCATCTCCTCCCAGCACCCACACAGCTGGCTCGGTGGCTGAGCCACCCTCGATCTCCTCTCCAAAAGAGGCGGAGGCCTCTGCAGAGGGGAGGCTGCGCCCAGCACCGCTGTGCTCAGCTGAGGGCTCGCAGTAAAGCCATGTGCAGCTGCTGCTCGAGTGCACATCTGGGGCAGCGTGCACAGGTGAGTGCCAAAGCCAGGCCACGGTGCGCCCAAGGGTCCCACGCCACGGGGGCCAGGCCACGGTGCACCGAGCGTCCCACGCCACGGGGGCTAGGCCACGGTGCACCTGAGTGTCCCACACCACGGGGGCCAGGCCACGGTGCACCTGAGCGTCCCACGCCACGGGGGCCAGGCCACAGTGCACCTGAGCGTCCCACGCCACAGGGGCCAGGCTTTGCAGTGCCGGGGAGGGGGGGCCACGCTTTCCAGGCCGGGGGGGGCCGGGGCGGGCCTGGGCGGGGGGGGGGGGCTGCGCCGGGCCGGGGGGGGGGGGGGGGGGCGG
>NC_048305.1:1400187-1401675 GCF_013100865.1 Trachemys scripta elegans | reverse complement strand
AGGCTTTGCAGTGCCGGAGGAGGGGGGGGGCAGGCTTTGCAGTGCCGGAGGAGGGGGCCAGGCTTTGCAGTGCCGGGGGGGGAGGACAGCTTTGCAGTGCCGTGGGGGGCGGGGGCCCGGCTTTGCAGTGCCGGGAGGAGGGGGGGGNGGCTTTGCAGTGCCGGGGGGGGGGGTAGGCTTTGCAGCGTTCGCTCCCGTCCCTGCAGGAGCACAGCAGCTCGTTCCCCCCCCCCCCGTGACTCTCTCTATCTCCCTCGCTTTGGGGGTATCGTCCCCTGCCCATTGGAGAGGCGGTGTAGCGACAGCCCCCCGTGCATGGGAGGGTGGCTTGGACTGTGCCTGGCAGCGCGGCTGACAGGCACAATACGAAGCTCTTTAGTGCATTAAATAGGCTGCTGTGACCTCGGGATGGGAGCTGCGATAAGGAGCCCGAGTAATTGCCTGTGCCTGGCAGCGCGGCTAACGTGCTGTCTGGAGCAGCTCCACTGGCGGTTCTCAGCCCACACGGCCGATTGCCGGGCAGGAGCCTTTACAGGTGCCCAGCGCTCCAGCCAGAACTTCCACCCCGGGAGTGCCAGCGGAGCCCCTCCCTGACCCCCTGGGGAACTCCCCCTCCAGCCAGGCCCGGAGCCAACTCCTGCCCCAGGCCCAGGGTGGGCAGCACCCTGAGGGAATGGCCCCTGAATGTAGGCACACAGGACTGGGTCGGCGTCCAGAGCCTGCTGTCACGGCCCCCCCGGCACCCCAGCCCCTTCAGAAACCCAGCAAGCTCCAACTGAAAACCAGACAGGTTTCTGGCCCCCGCTGCTCCTGTGGGGTGGCTGGTCCCGAGCCTCACCCCTCTGCCGGCTAGACCCCGTCTCCTCATTTCCAGCCTGACCTCCTGGCCACTTTCCACCCACTTGGCCTCTAGCGCCAACAGCTCTTCACCCTCCTGGTGCTCACCCTCCTCCGAGCGCTAACTCAGCACCAATGCAGGGAAACACCACAGCAACGGCTCAGAAGGAACCACCCACCCCTCCGTATCCTGGGCAGGGTCCCCTGCCTCAGTTTCCCAGCTTGTGGTGTCCAACAGACAAATGTCCTTTTAACACACACCCCCTTTTCCTCCATGGCCCCCACCACCCATGGTCAGCAAAGTCCCAGCGTCCTGGGGGTTTCACCTCCAGCCCTTGCAGATGGGGGGGTGGGCCTCAGGGGTTACACTGCCAACACCTCTGCCACTTCTGGTAGGGTGACCAGACAGCACGTGTGAAAAATCGGGAGGGGGGGGTAATAGGAGCCTATATAAGCAAAAGACCCAAAAATCAGGACATCTGTCACCCTAACTTCTGGCCACTGGTCAGCACTACGACCACTCATCCAGGCTCGTGCCCTGGCTGGAACTGAGCCAAAACCGGACATAGTTTTGTCCAGTATCAGATGGGGTGGGGGGGGACACTATTTTGAAAAGTGCAATGCTCTACCCTGCTGGCGTGACCTTGCATC
>NC_048305.1:1387986-1400109 GCF_013100865.1 Trachemys scripta elegans | reverse complement strand
GGGGCGGCGGGGAGCAGGGCTCTTCAAAATGTCACGCCCCTGTACGGCATGACCTCGCACACAGTCACGGCGGCGAGGGCAGGGTCACGGCGGCGGGGGGCAGGGTCACGGCATTCCGGGACGTACCGGAATGTCTGGCATTCGGGGAACACGAGTGGCTGCCCCACGTGCCGCTGTCCCTGCTGCCACTGCAGCACGCTGGCCCGGGCCAGTCCCAGAGCACCACAAGCTCCTAGCCCAGCGCTGGACTTGCTGGGTCCGGGCATCGCTCCCCATGCTGCTTTCAGCCGTAGTGCCACGTTCAGAGGCTCCACCGCCTCGCCCAGCTCTCCGTGGTTCCCATGGCTCTGAGGGGCCACAGCTCTGTGCTATGGGGCTGGCTTCACACCCCGGGAACGGGACGAGCCGGCACCCCATAAGGGCCGGCGCAGGGAGCACTGCCAGGGACACAGGGAGGCACTGCCGCCTGCGTCATCAGGGGCTGGTGCCCCGAGCTCAGCGCTTTGACGAGGCTCCTGGGGGATGGGCTCAAGGCCGCAGCCGGTGCCAATGGGGGAACGGGCTGCATTCATTAGTTGACGATATGGCTGGTCAAACGGCCTGTTGGGAGCACCGCACGGGCTGGAGAGCAGCACACAATTCCCACAGGGGGGCCACACGTACACACCCCACGGCGCTCCGGGCACGCACAGCCCTGCAGCAGGTGTGCCAGGGGCATGTACACCATGGTCCGCACATGGCCTCAAGAGCACAGGCGGGTGTGACATGCACACAGGGACACAGCGTCCAGGTGCAACACACGCAAATCCAGCCCTGCCCAGCTTCTAAAGACAAGCCAGCGGGCATGCCACTTGGCTAACGGTGCCCATCCCCACCCCTCCAGCCCAGGCAGCCAAAGCACTGTACGAATCTTCAGTGGCCCCCCAATCCAATGGGCAGAGGGGAAACTGAGGCACCGAGCAGCAAAGCCACTCTCTTGAGGTCACAGAGCCAGGACAAGACCCCCAGTTTCCTGGCTTACAGATGCCCCTCCTGTAACCTCTGGGCCTGCTCCCTTCATAGAATATCAGGGTTGGAAGGGACCTCAGGAGGTCATCTAGTCCATCCCCCTGCTCAAAGCAGGACCAACCCCAACTAAATCATCCCAGCCAGGGCTTTGTCAGTTCAACAACAACTGTATAGAGAGGTCCCAGAGGGCTGCAAGCCCCTCACCTGCTCCCCTGGCCTTTAAGCACAACCCCCCCGGGATCCATGCCCAGCAATCCTGCTCCCACTGCAATTACCGAGCCTGCGGGCACTGGCTGTTGGCTGCTCCCCAGGCCTGGGACAAGGCCTAGCGGATTCCAACTGCTGGAGGCATGGCCTGGGGTGACTACAGACCTGTATCGTGGCCAGGCTGCGGATAGATACAGAGCATTGCATGCTGGAAGCTGTGTTCTTCAGGCTTGTGCTTACCCTGAGAGCAGTGGCAGACTGCACTGGGATGCTCCTGGCTGGCACCTTCCTTCTCAGAGCCGGGAGTTCCAGGCTGGTGTGGCCATGCTGCCCCCTGCACGTGCAAATCTTGTAAGCATGGGCACCAAAGCGGAGTGAGAGGTGCTGTGACCTGGTGCACAGGGACTGCAGCTCTGCCCAGGGAGGGGCTGCGGGGGCCAAACCCTGGGGAGGTGGTAGGGTGGCCAGCGCTGCTGCTCCTTGCTCCTACACTGGGGCTTCCCCCTGGGGGCCTGCCTGGCCTCACCCCACTCCCAGCAGCCTGCATCCCCTGGCAGGGACTGGGAAAGACACTGCAGCTGGGCAGGCCAGGCTGCAAGGCGGGGGCTGAGCGTGGCATGGATTCCGTGCTGGGGCCAGGCACTGCAGCGGGGATGGCTCCACAGGGACTGATGGTGTGACCCTTGGGGAAGTGGCTGGGGGCACCCCTGGCTGGCAGAGACCAGTGGCAGAGGGTGAGCCCCTTTCTCAGCAATCGAGCGACTCAGGATCATGCCTGGTTTTCCACGTGTACCCGCCCACAGCTGGTTGGGAGGCATGAGGCTGACCAGACTGCCCATCCACGCCCTGTGCTCTAACACTGATGTGTGGACCCAGTCTGAGACCCCAGGGGATGGGGCCAGCTGGGCTCCACACAGGAGCCCCTCCCAGCACCCAGCCTGGCTGTCAGGCTCCAGGGGACATTCCCCCTCTAGCGCAGAGCAAGTGGGAGCTGTGCAGGAGCGCTGGCTCGGGGGAGGTGGGGGGTGTCCCAGCCTCTCTGTCCCTGCACTGCAAGCGTTCGCTGCCCCAGGCACAAGCTCCTGCAGCCCCCACTAGCTTCTGACTTTTCTTTGGGGTAGCTGCTGCAAATAGTGCCTGCAAGGCCCCGGGGAGAAGGCCCCACCGGCGGTGGCTGCTGGACTCTGGCCCACCCCAGCCACATTCTCCTTGCGGGTGGAGGACCAGAGACAAGCCACCTTCCTTGGGAACCATGACAACCAGGCAGTGCTTGGTTCCAGGACGCAGGGTGGGGTAGGGACAACTGTGGGAACCGCGCTGCCACTCACTTGTCACTGCTGGCAGCAGGTGCCCGCTGCTGCTGAGGGCAGCGTGGGTGGGCAGGCGGAGGGAGGCTGCTGGGTACGCGGGGCTCAGGGCTATTAGCATTCAGAGAGGTGCAGCTGCTGTCACTCCTCGCTGGGGCTGCTGGGGCTGCAGTTCCACCCGCTAGGAGCAGCCTCAGCCCCACTCGGCTCTAATAATAGCCGAGGAGCTGGAGCATTTAACCCCCCAAGGCCTGGGAGGTGCCTAGAGGCAGAGCAGCAGCTCCCTGCTAGAGGGAAAGGCCCAGGGCCTCCAGCAGGCTGCTGCGAGCTGCCAAGTGCCTGGGAGCTCCCGGCACGCCTGCACCTGCTTGTTCAAGTGACAGCAGCAGGGAGTGGGGGCTGCAGATGGCAAGTGCTCTGGAAGGGGTAGCGTGGAGCTTGGCTGGAAGAACAGAACACAACCCCCAGAGGTGCTGCTTGGCTGGCCCTTGGCCAGTGGCCCAGCTCCTGCCCACTGGTAGCTGTTGGCACAGGGAGCCACAGCGGTGGGTGTCAGCACCACGCACCCAGGACAGAGCTCCGCACTCAGCCAGCTGGGAGGGCAGTCTCCGGTGCTGGCCGCAAGGCTGTAGGGGACCAGCCCCTGAACAAGGGTAGCTGCAGTAATGCCCCCACCCCACTCCCTGCCCAGTTCCACGGGGGTCCCCTGGGTGCTATGAATAGAGCTGCTGAAAGCCATGGTCAGTAATGAGGGCAGCGCACACATCCCAGCAGCTCCGAGCAGGGGCAGGACAGTGCCAGAGAGGCTGGAGAGTTTAAGCTCTCGCTTTGCTCTCAGATGCTGCAGGGGCCATGTCGTGCTATGCCTCTGGAAAGCACCTGGCCTGGTTGGGGGCCACTCCGGTTTTAAACAGCTCCACCAAAGCCTGAATGTGCCTGCCTGGCCAGTGCCTCTGCTGTACCACAGGGCCATGGCCCCTGGCTCGTCAGCCTTCCAATAGCATCGCTGTGTCTCCACCCCCTGCAGTACACAGCCCCTGTGCTCCCGGCTCTGGCACAAGTTGTAAAGGACAAAGGGAAAGGCGCTGCACACGCTCCCAGCCATGCAACGGCGCCAGTGCGGACAGCCTGCATAGAGAGCGAGGCTGGGGGCACAGTGCCCTCTGGTGGAAACACTGCACCAGGACAGGCCTGCGCAAGGCACCAGGAACCCAGACAGCTGGGGTTTGACCTTTGGGGGTGGGGGAAGAGGCTTTCCCCCAGGGGGTGTTTATTCCTGGGGGAAGAAAGGGGCCAAGTTTGCCTTGGCCCAGCCCAGACTCGGGCAGCCAGCACTAGGTTCAGACGGAGCAGGCCAGAGGCATGGGGGAGTTACAGAGATGGACCCAGGAGCCAGCGTCCACACCCAGAAAGGGGAGAACACTGCCCGACCTCAGGGTGGGGAGGTAAGAGTCAGGGCCAGGTTCGGAGCATGCCCCTGCCTGGCCGCTCAACACCTCTGATCAGCAGGCCCTGGCTGTCCGTGAAGTGCTCTGAGATCCATGGGAGGCCACTGAGCAGTTAGACCCATGGTTCATGCAGCACTTGCCGGGGGGCTAGAGGGCCACGCAGGCCCCCGGCGCTGGCTCGACCCCTCGTTTCCAGCACCGCCCGCACAGAACTGCCCACTGAAGCCACCTGAGGAGGCGTGTCAAGGGCTGCTGAATGAGGTGGAGGGCACGCCGCTCAGGAGTGTGACAGCCCCTCCAGTCGGAGCCTAGCAGGCACGGGCTAGAAAGGAGCGAGGCCTCTGGCAGCTCTAGGAGCCCGTCTGCACCCCACCCCGGCCCAGAGCAGTCCCTCGCCCCGCGGACAGCCGGCTGACGGGGCAGTGCAGCCACCCTGCCGAGCAGTCAGCGTCCGTGCACACCCGCTGCACACCGTGCACTGCATAGACTCCCCGACAACCAGGCCTTACTTCCTTTACTGACAGAGACTTATCAAAATTACAAAAAGTCATACAAAAAGAGCCCCCCCAGGTCACCCCGCCCACCCTGCCACTCGCACCCGCAGCGACGGGACAAGGTGACAGCCTAACACAAAACCCTTTTCCAAAGGGGAGGGATGTGCTGGGGCCTCCAGGCGATTCCCAGCCTGCAGGGGAATTGGCCACACCATTGGGGGCGGGATAGGAAGGGGACAACCCATGCAACTTAGCAACAAACAGTTCTGGCAATAGGAGGCTCGCAGCTGCCTCCGGCTGAGTCCTACTGGGATGGCCGCAGGGCAGGCTCCTTCCCCCACAGAGGCTGTCCTGAGCGGTCAGATTCTGGTGACTGCCCCTTTCTGGGCACCAGACTTGTGAACAAGGCCCTCCGCCTCCTTGCGGGGAGGGAGAGAGGCAGCCCTGAGCTGGGTGAGGGACTCCGGCGGCAGCCCCCGTGTTCTAGCCAGGCCAGCAGCTGCGGTGTACAAAGGCTCCTGAGGGCAGGGGCCGCTGGCAGATGAGCTGAGGCCACAGCACTGCCAGGAGTGAGGAAGCCGAGCCCAGGGAGTGGCCGCCAGAGGACGAGGGAAGTGCTTTGGCAGTGCAGAACATGGCCGGGGACGAGCTCCACCTCCCTGCCCCTTCCCAGGCCCTAGCCCAGGGCTCACTGGGCACCCATTATGCGTCATTGGGGAGGCCGAAGAGCTTGACGGTGCCTGCTTCCCGGCTGCTGTCATATTTGCCATCTTTGTCATCACAGGCGAAGGCCAGCAAAGGCCTCTTTGGGTGCCAGGCCACTGTGAAGGTGGGGGACTCGCACTGCACCTCCCACAGCTTCTCCCCTGCAGGAAAGACAGTGTCAGATGAGCCAGGCCCAGGAGCAGCTGCATGGGGGGAGATGAGGGAATGCCCCCCTCCCTCCACTCTGTGGGGGAGGAGTGAGAACAACACCTTCCATGCTCCTTTCGTTCAGTGCTCCGAGACAAGGCGAGAGACGCCGTACAGATTCCTAAAACAGACTGCAACTGCCAGAATCCTCTCCTGCGGCCCGCCCCTGCTGCTCCAGTCCTGAGCTCCCCCGCACACAGCTCCCTCCCAACCTACACCCCCTAGCATATGCACAGAGCCCTGCCACTGCCCCTCCATTCAGACCCACAGCCCACACCCACCATTCCTCCCAGGGACACAGGCATGAGCAGTTACCTGTCTCCACCTCAGCAATGTCGATGAAGTGATCCTCAGACGCGGACGCCAGCATCTTCCCATCATGGCTAAAGCTCAAGGTTCTCACGGGCCAGTCCAGCCTGCAGCACAGGGTGAAGTGACAGTGAGGGATTTCCTGTCTCAGTGCCGGGGGTGGGAAATGCGCATGGGGCAGGGTCACCTACCTGGAGAAGCACCTCACACACACCAGCTCATCCACATCCCACAGGCTGACCAGAGCATCTGCGCTTCCTGTGGCAAAGTACTTCCCCATGGGGTCAAACTTGATGCAGATGCAGTTTGACGGGTGAGCATTGATAGACTGAATGGGCTTCAGCTCTGGATAGCTGCAGACAGACGGGAGAGAGCAGAGAGAGGGGAAAGAGACCATTCACCAACACTGCAGGGTCCAAGTGCCCTCTACAGAGGGACGCTGTGTGCCCTGACCAACACATCAGCATGCAGCGGGGCTGTAGAGATCCAAGACCTCACACACCGAGCGTCAGTCTAAATGGGCTACAGCAGCTGGAGCGCTTCTGAGGGTGTCTGGCCCAGAAGAGTGCGGAACATAAGAAAAGCCAGACTGTCTCAGACCAATGGTCCAGCTAGCCCAGTACCTGTCTTCCAACAGTGGCCAATGCCAGGTGCCCCAGAGGGAGTGAGCAGAACAGAGCAATTATCAAGTGATCCATCCTGGTGTTCAGTCCCAACTTCTGACAGTCAGAGGTTAGGGACACCCAGAGCATGGGGTTGCATCCCTGACCATGTTGGCTAACAGCCATTGATGGATCTATCCTCCAGGAACTTATCTCATTCTTTATAGTTTTGGCCTTCTTCACAACATCCCCTGGCAGTGAGTTCCACAGGTTGACTGTTCAATATGTGAAGTACTTCTTTGTTTGTTTTAAACCTTCTGCCTATTAATTTCATTGGGTGACCCCGATTCTTGTGTTATGTGAAGCGGTGAATAACACTTCCCTAGTCACTGTCTCCACACCAGTCATGATTTACAGACCTCTATCATCATATCCCCTTTAGTCGTCTCTTTTATAAGATGAACAATCCCAGCCTTTCTGATCTCAGCTCATACAGATGTTCCATACATCTAATAATTTTTGCTGCCCTTCTCTGTACTTTTACGTATTCTAATTTATTTGTTTTTGAGATGGGGCAACCAGAACTGCACACAATACTCAAGACGTGGGCATACCATGGATTTATATAGTGGCATTAGGATCTATCCCATTCCTAATATTTGCTAAGCTTTCATTAGCTTTTTTTGACTGCCCTGCACATTGAGTGATGTTTTCAGAGAACTCTCCACAATGACTCCAAGGTCTCTTTCCTGAGTGGTAACAGCTAATTCAGACCTCATCATTTTGTATGTATTGTTGGGATGCGTTCCAAAGTGCATTACTTTGCATTTGTCAACACTGAATCTCATCTGCCGTTTTGTTGCCCAGTCACCCAGTTTTGTGAGATCCCTTTGTAACTCTTCGCAGTCTGCTTTGGACTTCACTATCTTGAGTAATTTTGTATTATCTGAAAACTTCACCACCTCACCGTTCTCCCCAATCATTCATGAATCTGTTGAACAGCACTGGTCCCAGTACAGATCCTGGAGGGACCCCACTATTTACTTCTCTCCTCTGTGAAACTGACCATTTATTCCTACCCTTTGTTTCCTATCTTTTAACCAGTTACTGATCCATGAGAGGACCTTCCCTCTTATCCCAAGACTGCTTACTTTGCTTAAGAACCTTTGGTGAGGGACCTTGTCAGAGACTTTCTGAAAGTTCAAGTACACTAGATCCCCCCGTCCACATGCTTGTTTACACTCTCAAAGAATTCTAACACATTGGCGAGGCATTATTTCCCTTTTCAAAAGCCGTGTTCATTCTTTCCCAACATACCATGTTCATCTATGTGTCTGATAATTCTGTTCTTTACTACTGTTTACCTGGTACTGAAGTTAGGCTTACTGGCCTAGAATTGCCATGCTCACATCTGGAGCCTTTTAAAAAAAAATTGGCATTACAATAGCTAACCTCCAGCTATTGGGTACAGAGGCTGATTTAAGCCATAGGCTACAAGCCACAGTTAGTAGTTCTGCAATTTCACATGGCTCAAGTGTAGGAATCTCTCACAACTTCTGCAGTGAAGACTGATGCAAATAATTCATTTAGCTTCTCTGCAATGACCTTGTCTTCTTTAGTGCTCCTTTAGCACCTCAATTGTCCAGTGGTCCCAATGACTATTTCACAGGTTTTCCTGCTTTTGATATACTTAAAAACTTTTTGCTATTAGTTTTTGTCTTTTGCTAGCTGCTCTTCAAATTCTTTTTTGGCCTGCCTAATTATACTTTGCTTCTAACCACCTCTTATACTCTGCTGTTTAGCCACAGTGGTATTTTTTTTTCCTTCTATTTTTTTTATTTGGGGTATAAATTTAGTTTGAGCCTCTGTTACGGTGTTTTTAAATAGCTTCCATGCAGCTTGCAGGCATTTCACTCTTGTGTTTCTTTTAATTTCTGTTTAACTAGCCTCCTCACGTTTGTGTAGTTCCCCTTTGTGAAGTTAAATGCTACTGGGGTGGGTTTCTTTGGAGTTTTCCGCCCCTCCCCCAAGGATGTTAAATTTAATGACATTATGGTTGCTATTACCAAGGGTTTATGTTATATTCACCTCCACAGAGGACTAAATCAAGAATTGCCTTTCCCCTTGTGGGTTCCAGGACTAGCTGCTCCAAGAAGCAGTCACTAATGGTGTCTAGAAATGTTATCTCTGTATCCCATCCTGAGGTGACATGTACGCAGTCAATATAGGGGAGAGTCGAAATCCCCCATTATTATTTTCTGTCTTTGTAGTCTCTCTACTCTCCCAGGGCTTTTCACAATCATCACCATCACCCTGGTCAGGCGATCGGTAGTACATCCATACTGCTACACTCCTATTATTCAAGCATGGAATTTCTATCCTGAGAGATTCTATGGTACAGTTTGATTCATTTAAGATTTGTACTATATTTGACTCGACGCTTTCTTTCACATACAGTGTCACATCCCCCACAGCGCGATCTGCTCTGTCATTCCTATACAGTTCGTACCCTGGTGTCACCGTGCCCCATTGATTATCATCATTCCACCAAGTTTCTGTGATGCCGACTATATCAATATCCTCATTTAATATCAAGCACTCGAGTGCACCCAGCACTTCTAGCATTGCTATATTTGTCAATATTTAGTTGTGTGCCGTCATGTGAGGTAACTGCTGATACAGACTAACACGGCTACCACTCTGAAACCTTTCACTGGACTCTGTTTCTCCTCAGTTCCTACCTGCACTTTATCAACTTGGATCCTCTCCCCTTCACTAGGACATAGAGAATCCCCGTTAAGAGATCCTCCCCCAAGGGATGTCTCTGTCCGAACCATGTGCTCCTCCGCACCAGTTGCCTTTCCCCCAGCCCTTAGTTTCAAAACTCCTCTACCACCTTTTAGCGTTACACACCAGCAACCTGGTACCTGTTTGGTTTAGGTGGAGCCCAACCTTCCTGTATAGGTTCCTCCTTTCCCAATAACCCTAAACCCCTCCTCCCTTCACCATCATCTCATCCACGCATTGAGACCCTGCAGTTCTGCCAGTCTCCCTGGCCCTGCGCGTGGAACTGGAAGCATCTCAGAGAATAGCTGCCAGGGAGGTCCTGGACTTTTACCTCGCAGCCTAGATGTGCCCTCCAGGATCTCTCTCCTACCCTTCCTCATGTCATTGGTACCTACCTGTCCCACAACCACCGCCTCCTGCCCAGCACTGCACATTAAGTCTGTCTAGATGTCTCAAGAGATCTGCAACCTTCGCACCTGGCAGGCAATTCACCCAGTGGTTTTCCTGGTCATCACAAACCCAACTAGCTATATTTCTAATGATCAAATCCCCCATTACTGTTACCTATCTCTTCCTAATAACTGGAGGAGCACCACGACATCATCTGCAGGGTAGGTCCCAACTATGGGAATGTTTCCCTCCGCTCGAGCTTAATGTTCTTCTTCCATAAGACTTTCCTCCTCCTCAGCAGCACAGAGGCGGTCAGACCGCTCTACTGTATCCCTGAAAGTCTCCTCTGCGTACCTCATTGTCTCCCTTAGCTCCTCCAGTTCAGCCACTCTGCTCTTAAGAGCCCATACTTGGTCTCTGTGCACTGAGTACAAGCAACTCAGGGCCCTCACACACACCACCTGCCCATACCTGGTGCAGTCAGTGCAATAAGCTAGACAACCCCCACTCTACTGCTGGACTTTGCCTGCGTTATTTTTACTCTTGCAGGGTTTTCGGTTTAGAGTACTGTTAGGTATATCTGCCTCTCTAAACTCCCTCGCAAAACTCCCCTGTTCGCCAGCTCTTCTAGTCACTTCGGAGCTGGCTTTTAACCCCCTGTTCTCCTGAGTTAGCCCCACCCCCTCATCAAGAGACCCTAAAGGGGTTAGGGATCAAAGGATGGCAGAATAGAGCCTCATTAGGAAGCTCTCAATCTCGCCTAGCAGGCAACTTGTCTCAGCATACAGCCCCAGAACAGACCACACTATAAACCTCAGTTACTGGCAAGGCTATCAGTCCGTCACAAGAGCCATGCGAAGGAAACACAACTTATTGCAGAGAGCCAGAGCGAGGGTGCAGGGCAGGAGATGCAAGAGGCAGCCAGCCTGCCTATCCCATCCCTGCCACTGGAGATCATGCCGGGACATACCTGAGGATGTTGATGCAGCCATTGCCATTGGTGAGGAAGAACATGTTGTTATCATTGTTCCAGGAAATCTCATTCACCTCAAATTTAAACTGCTCCTCGGCTTTGGAGCGGTGTGTTTTGGCATCGATGAAAGTGACCACATCATCCTTATTCCCCACCGCAATGGTCTGGCCATCAGGACTCCAGCAGATATTAATGTTCTCTCCTGGAAGGGAAGAGAATGCATCAGGTCCTACCATCACTCAGCACCATTAACAGAGGCAAGAGAACCAATCAGGTGTCACAGATGGACTTTTGTATTTTTAACCCAAGCCCCAGGTCTGCAAACCCTCTGCCTTAAGTGGTGAAGGGCAATGACATGACCAAATTTAAATTGTAACAGCCTAGCTTGGCTTGACCAGCTGTGTCACAACTACGCAAGTTTTAAGGGAAATTAACTCTAACAGAACTGTGGCTTCAAAACAAAGAATCACAATTACGCCTGTTGCATGTCTCTTCCCAGTCCAAATCTCTTTGCAAAGCCATTGCTCCATGCTAAATAAGTCATTTAGCAAATCTTTACATAATACTGACGCTGGGGGGCTGGAGCAATTTGTGTGTGGAGGGGGTGGGGGGTGCTGAGAGCCATTGAACCAAACTGTAAACCCTGTATATAATAAAAACACTTCAAGCCAGTGGGTGCTATCGCACCCCAGCACTCCTAGTTCCAGCACCTATGTACCGACAACTAAACCTGGGAAGAAAAGGTGTATCAAAAATAGAAATGGGTGGTAGACACTCAACTTCTCTCCCTAACCCTTCTCCCTACAGCCACAGAGTTTCTCACAGTGCCAGTGCTAACGTAGATGAGTTCAGGTGTTTAACACTGTGTCACCTAACACCGCTCAGAGCTTGGCTAATGCTAGGTACAGATACAAATTCTCACTGGAGGTAAGTGTCATGTATGGTTATAATTTGCTAGCAAAAGCCAGAAAGATGCAAGTGCCACAGAAACATCTTGGAGAACTCTCAATTCCTGAATTTGCTTCTAGTCCATGTTGGGAGCAGGATGCGTTTGCAAAGGGAGCAGTGTTTATAGCTGTCCTGAGATGCACTGGTCCCTCTTATCTCCTCACATTAACACTCACCTTTGGTGTTCACAGTAGCGATGCACTTAGTGGTGCGGACGTCCCAAATACGGATGGTTTTGTCTCCAGATGCAGTAACAAAGAGGTCTGGGTTACTCGGGTGCCAGCACAGCTGATCCACGCTGTCCCCATGGCCACGGTAATTGTTCTCCTTCACCTAGAGGGAGGTGACCGCCCAAGCCATCAGACAACCAGGCCAGTGCAGACGCTGCCACACTCACTCAGGAAACCAGCGTGTTAGAACGCCTCCCAAATGTTCATCCTCACGCGCCCCCGTGAGATAAGCAAATACTATTGTCCCCATTTTACAGCGAGGGACCCGAGACCCACCGAGACTTAAATGACTTGCCCAAGATCGCAGAAAAGTCTACGGGGGTATCAGGAGAGCGAATCCACCTCTCCCGCTTCCCAGACTAGCCCTTTCGCCGCTGGCCCGTTCTTCGAGTAGTGCCCATGGGCCTGGGCCGCTCTGGCGCTCAGCAGCGCTTCCAAACCTTTCCCAGGAGCACTGAAGGGGGCTGTCGCCGCAGTCCCGGAGCTGGGGCAGAGCGCATGGGGGGGG
>NC_048305.1:1376883-1378029 GCF_013100865.1 Trachemys scripta elegans | reverse complement strand
GGGGGGGGCAGAGCGCGAGGGGAGGGGAACAGGGGAGGGGGGCAGAGCGCGGGGGGGGCGGTCTGAGCGCGGGGGGGGGCTTCCCCTGCGACATGAGCCCAGCCCGCTGCTGGCAGCCCCCTTCGCCTACCCCGCGGGACGGGGGACGGGCCAGAGGCGGGTGCCTGGGAGCGCAGAGCGGATGGGGACCCCCCGGGCCCGCCCGCTCACCAGCCGGTCCTTCTCCAGCACGAAGACACTCGCCGTCTTGTCGAAGGAGCCCGAGGCGAGCCGGCGGCCGCAGCAGCTCCACGCCACCGAGTGCACCTTGGCCCCGTGCGCCGGGAACTCGCGGCTCCGCGTGTTGGCCCGGAACAGCTCCTGCATGGCGAGCACGTACGGGGAGAGCGCCATGGCAACCGGGCGGCCGGGGCCCGGCGACCACTTCCGGGGCAGAGGCCCAAGGGCGGCGCTTCCGCTTCCGGGGCGCCGCTGTCGCTACGTACGTCCGGGGCGAGGGTCACTGGCCGGAAGGGAAGGGAAGGGGCGCCCCGTGGATCTGCTGCCGCAGGCGGGGGGACGGGCCCGGCGGCTGCGCGGGGTCCGCTCCCGTGGGGTGGGGGCACGTTCCCGGGGTGCGGGGTCCGGCTCTGGGCTCCAGCGCGGAATCCCAGCCCCGGGAGCAGGCGGGGGTTGCCCGGCTCTCCCACGGCCACGGAGCGAGCCCGGGAGGGGTGCAGCTCCCCCGCCCCCCATTTCCCCTGCGGCAGTCCTGGGGGGCTGCAGGCCCCATGCACGGGGGGGGCGGGCGGGACTGGGGACCGAATGCACCTGAACAATAGCTCCAGAAAGCGGCACACGCCAGCAGATACCCACCGCCTGGGGAGCTAAAGGAGGTTCGGGATGTTGCCGGCATCTTGTTTGCTGCCTGGCATGTGTCTACAGGCCAGAAAGCTGGTTTGGTTTTACTAAGACTTTTCTGTTCCTAACTAGAGAAGGAATTCTGCCGCTCTGATTAGGCCGCCACTGGAGTATTGGGTCCAGCTCTGGGTGCCACATTTCAGGAAGGATGTGGACAAATTGGAGAAAGTCCAGAGAAGAGCAACAAAAATGATTAAAGGTCTAGAAAACATGAGCTATGAGGGAAGATTGAAAAAAATGGGTTTG
>NC_048305.1:1339480-1376783 GCF_013100865.1 Trachemys scripta elegans | reverse complement strand
TGTCAGGGTGGTTAGGCACTGGAATAAATTGCCTAGAGAGGATGTGGAATCTCCATCATTGGAGATTAAGAGCAGGTTAGATAAACACCTGTCAGGAATGGCCCAGGTCAGGGGTTCTCAAACTGGTGGTTGGGACCTCTCAGGGTTGTGAGATTACTACATGGGGGGGGGGTCGCGCGCTGTCAGTCTCCACCCCAAACTCCACTCTGCCTCCAGCATTTATAATGGTGCTAAATATATTAAAAAGTGTTTTTAATGTATAAGGGGGGGGGGTGGCACTCAGAAGCTTGCTGTGTGAAAGGGGTCACCACTACAAAAGTCTGACAGTCCCTGGCCTAGATAACTAGTCCTGCCAGGAGTGCAGGGGACTGGACTAGATGACCTCTTGAGGTCCCTTCCTGTTCTATGATTCTATATAGGATGATCAGCTGGAAGGAGGGGGCTTCTGGACTGGGGAGAGCGAGCAGCCTGAGCCCACGGGGACTGACAGAGCCAGATGGACTGTGTGGAGACGTTCCAGGTTTGAGGCCCTAAGGACTTCCTGTGCTGGGATCAGACATTCAATAAACCCTTCTGTTTTACACTGGCTGAGAGTCAGTGCAATCTAGAGATTGGGGTTGCATTGTTCCCTCTGGCTGTGGAGGTCTCAGGGGTCCAGAGAGTGAGTGGACTCCCTGAGGGAGCCCACAGCGAGAGGCAGGCGTGCAGAAGAGGTGGTGAGGCCAGAGGGCCAAACCCCGGGGAGAGAGCGCAACCTTCACAGAAGGCTGTGCCGCTCAAGGGGCTTATTCCCAGGGCCATATGAGAAGGGGATCAGGAGAAGCATTAGGAAACCAGCCACCCAGGTCTGGCTGATGCAGGTGTTTCCGTACGGTCCCAAGTATCAGGGTAGCCGTGTTAGTCTGTATCTACAAAAACAACAAGGAGTCTGGTGGCACCTTAAAGACTAACAGATTTATTTGGGCATAAGCTTTCATGGGTAAAAACCTCACTTCTTCAGATGCACAGAGTGAAAGTTACAGATGCAGGCATTATATACTGACACATGGAGAGCAGGGAGTTACTTCGCAAGTGGAGAACCAGTATTGACAGGGCCAATTCAATCAGGGTGGATGTAGTCCACTCCCAATAATAGATGAGGAGGTGTCCATTCCAGGAGAGGAAAAGCTGCTTCTGTAATTAGCCTTGCATAATGACAGGTTTCAGAGTAACAGCCGTGTTCTTTTTGTGTAATTAGCCAGCCACTCCCAGTTCCTATTCAAGCCCAGATTAATGGTGTTAAATCTGCAAATAAATTTTAGTTCTGCTGTTTCTCTTTGAAGTCTGTTTCTGAAGTTTTTTTGTTCAATGATAGTGACTTTTAAATCTGTAATAGAATGACCAGGGAGATTGAAGTGTTCACTTACTGGCTTTTGTATGTTACCATTCCTGATGTCCGATTTGTGTCCATTTATCCTTTTGAGGAGGGACTGTCCGGTTTGGCCAATGTACATGGCAGAGGGGCATTGCTGGCACATGATGGCATATATCACGTTAGTAGATGTGCTGGTGAATGAGCCCTTGATGGTGTGGCTGATGTGGTTGGGTCCTCTGATGGTGTCGCCAGAGTAGATATGGGGACCAAGTAGGCAACGTACAGTCGGAGGGACTCGGTTATCGTCGCCGGGCTGGCAGATGTACTGAAACACAAATGCCTGTTCGAGCACAGCCAGGGAGCCAGGTGCTGAGGCGGTCAGCAGAGAAAAGGAGGAAGAGGTCTTGCTGTCCTAGAAAGGCAGGCCAGGGTGTCCGGCAGACCCGTCGGTGCCCCCGCGCACCCCGCTGCGACCCCGTGCAGGGCGGGGGCTTGTGGGCTGATGCCCCAGGCGCTGTGCAAACAGCCAAGCGTGGTGTGTGTCTCTGTCTCCCCTCCACCCCCCGGGAATCCGGGGGTCCCCCTCACACACCCCTGAGCCGCGCGCCCGTGACACCGGCCGCAGCTCGCTCCCGCGCTGGCAGGGCAGGCGCGCGCCCGAGAGGCCCAGCCGCCGGGGGCGCGCGCAGGGCGGGGGGAGGAGCGAGCGCAGGCCCCGCCCATCGGCGCGCCGGGGGCGGGGCCCGCGAGGCCGGCCGGGGAGCGGGCTATGGCCGAGGGCGTCATCCGCCTCAGCGACTCGGGCTCGGAGGGCGGCCGCTCCCCGCCCCGCCGGAAGAGGCGGCGGTTGCCCCAGCGACGCGCGGTGAGCCACCGGGGGCCCGTTACCCGGCCGGGCGGGCGGGGTCAGCTCCGGACCCCCCCGGGGAGCCCCCGCCCGACCGCTCCCGGCCAGCGTAGGAAGCGGCGCTCTGTAGGAGCTACTGAGCATGCGCACAGGAACTGAGCATGCGCAGGAACATCTGCCGAAGCCACTGCCCTTCACCCTGCCCTTAGCGGTTTCTCAGTCCAGTCGGGATGGGGGGGGCGGGGCGGGGCGGGGCAGCCGTGCTGGTCTGCAGCCACAAAACCCACGAGCAGTGCCGTGGCCCCTTAGAGACTAACCCATTGACTTGGGCATAAGCCGAGTGAAAGGTGCAGACCCAGGCGTTAGAGAATGACCCACACAGGAAGAGAAGGGACATATCATCCCAGTAGCTGCTACAGGGAGCACTTCCCTACCCTGCAAACCCGGGACCGCCCCGCTGTGGCGGGCTCGGGGGGCTTCGTGTTTTCCCCACTGAAACCAGCAGCTCAGCGACCCCCATCAACCCAAACCTGCGTGGGTCACCCAAAAAGCATCAGTACAAAAACCCGTCCAGCTGCGCTGCTCCCTGGCCGGCGCCGGGCCCCGTTCCTGTCCCTGCAGCCAGGCCCCAGGCCCGTCTGCCAGCCGGTGCTGCATCTGACTAATGTTGCCAACTTTCTAAGTGCACAAAAATCAGACCCTGCAGCCTAGGGACTCAGGACTGGATTTGCAGGCCGTGTCCTGGCAGAGCTGGGGTCCTGGGACAGCCCTTGTGGCACTGCTCTCCCACTGCAGGAGTGGGCCCAGACGCTGAACTCTGCAGTGGCTGATAGCAGCAAAGAGCTGGCCCCCAGCTCGGGTTTGGGGCAGGGGCTTGTTCGCTGCTCGGACGGTGCCTGACAGCCCGTTTGCCCACCAGGGAGGGGCAGGGTTTGCCCCAGGGATTAGGGCAGGGAGGGCCCCCGCTAGGCTTGGCTTTTCTGAGCACAATTCAGACGGTTGCTTTATGCTGCTAAACATTGGGTGGCGGGTTTGCAATTCGAGCAGGGGATGGGCATTGCTTGCCTTTGCCGCTGGCTTTCTGTGCACCATGAGTAAGTCCTGTCCCCATGCCTCATGCGATCCCGTGGGGCTGATGGGTGTGCCCCACCTCCCCAAGGTCCCGCACCCAGGGAAAGGGGGAGCCCAGCCCATGAACTCCTAGTGCCAGCAGCACTAACAGCTGTCTGTCTGTCCCCAGGAGATCATTGATCTAACCGGGGAGGACGTGTGTTCGGAAGCGGCAGTGCAGGATGACTTCACTGTGATTGACTTGACCGAAGTGGAGGAGGAGCATCCAGCCGACTTCATGCAGTGTGCTTCGCCTCCCAGCCTCCCCGCCCTCGTGGACATAAAGCGTGAAAGGAAAGAGGTGGCAGACCAAGGCCTTGGGGCCCCGTGGGACGGAGCCCACGAAGAGACAAAGGGGACCCACTTGGAAGGCTACTTCTCCCCCGTCTCCAGCTGCACGCACTCTGTCTGTGACCCCGAGCTCAGCAGCAGCACCACCACTATTAACAGTGACCTGGGCTCCTTGGCCAGCCTCCTGCTGGACTCGGACGTGTTCTCCTTCTCGCCAACCAGCAGCAATAGCAGCAGCGCATCCTTGGACTGCTCCGCCGCAGAATCTCGCAGTACCTGCCAGCAAAGGGAAGACCCGGAACACCTCCCCACCTCCCCTGCTCAGAGTCAGTCCCCAGGTCTCTCCAGCTGCCCCCCAGCAAGCACCCCCAGGGCTCCAGCGCAGCCTTTGCTGGAGACCAGTAACTCAGTGCTGACTGCAGTGAAGCAGGAGCCCCCCGAGCCAGCCAAACCACGGCCTGTCAATAAGGCCTGGCTGCATAAACTGCGGTACTTCAGGAGGACTCCGGTGCATCACCTTTTCCTCCAGGGAGTGGTGCAGGATGAGGAATCCCGCCAGGTAACCTAGTGAGATCGCCTCGCCTCCGTGCCCAGGGCCAGTCATGGGCTCAAGCACAGGGGTGCTGAGAAGGTGCCACATGGAGGGTGATGCCCTGTGTGCGCCCTCGGCATTTCCCTTCAGCCAGGCATACCAGGGTTGAGGAACGCTGCTCAGACGTCCCATCCAGCAGCAAGGCGGAACCCAGGGCATTGCAAGCATTCTTGGGGGGCTACTAATGACTCAAGGGTTTGGGTCCCCACCTCTGCAATGCAGCCTGGAGGGAGCTCTGCTCTGGTTCCTCTTCTGCCTTTCAGTTGCCCCTTGGTTTTTTCCTGTCCTTCCCTCTGGCTGCCTTCTTCCCTCTTGCCCATCTCTGGATTCCCCCACGGAGCTCTGCTCTATGTCAGCCCTTGCTCTGGCTTTGTTCACACAATGGTCTTCGTCCGGTGGGAGGGACCAGCCTGCTCTCCTCTGCTCCTGCATGCAGACACAGGGACCTCTCAGCAGAGTGGTCGGTGGTGAGAGAATGAGCCAGTGCAGCTGTAGCGAGCGCTAATCCCATCGCTGTAGCACTGCAAATAACTTATGGCAGACAGGCCCCGTCACCCCCTGCTGGACCAGCCTGTGAAATCCACCTTCCTAATTGGATTCGTTAGGGGGAAAAGCCCTTCAGGCCCAGTTAGGGAAGTGCCTGGCTAGCCAGGAACGGAGCAGCATGTTACCACAGGCCAGCAAAGGCCTGTTAAGACGGCCCCTTGTGCCTGTGTGGCAGAGCAGCACAGCTCCTGCAGGCTTGGAGGGGAGGGGGCTCATGCAGGCCAGGCCATTCCATGGTCCTCAGGGCCTGGCAGACCTAGAGCCAGGAGGTGCCTGTGCTACCCAAGGGCCCTAGATGCATTTTTTTCAGCTCCCAGAAATGGATGTTCAGCGTTTTCACTGCATGGAGCTTGGGGGATTTGTGTGACTGTGACCCTGGGGACAGCCTGGCCATGCGAGCGTGCAGTGAAAGCACAGCTGCCTTTGGGTGACACAGCGATCTCCCCAAGGCCCACTGCAGGGTGTGACGGGGCTCAGCTGCACCATTCATGAGTCTGGATGCTGCTCTGCCACACGCTGAACAGAGAGGGCATAACACTGCTCCTTGGTCTGGGTAGTTGTCCAAAGCTCGCCCCACCTCGGTGACTGGCACGGCCCCTTGCTGCGGATCCTTCCCTTTCTCCTGCAGCCGAGAGCCACCGTGGTTATGGAGGTTTCCTGGATAAGAGATCCCTTTCACAGCAAAGGTTCTAGAGCAGCCCCCAGAGTCCTAAATCAATTGTAACTTTAGGGTAAGGCATATTTTAGTGCTGGTGAACTCCACCACCACCAGCTCTGCTCATCAGCAGGGACAAAGCACAACAACAGTGCAGCTGTTTGTAAATTTAAGGGCAATGCAAATTAGTCCCAGCCTTGACTCATGGCAAGCGGTGTATGGGGTTCCCAGTTTTACCAATGGGCTCTCCATCTGGGGGTTCTTTGTCCCTTCTCATGCCTTGCAAACCCGGTTCTAATATCTTATCGTCTTGACAGAATGCACAGCTGAGGGCACAGCCCATCCCCAGCAGAAAATTGAGCATGGTATCTACCACCATGGAGGAGAACTTCCCCAAGGGGACCCTGCAGTTCCTAATGGACTTCGTGTCCTGCCACCATTACCCTCCAAAGGAGATTGTGTCCCATGTGATCAGGAATATCCTGCTGAGCTCAGAGACTGGGGAGATGCTGAAGGATGCCTACATGCTGCTGATGAAAATTCAAATGTAGGTGTTGCGTTTGCCTGTGTACCGACTGGCTGGGGAGCATGCTTCCCCCGTATGGTGCTGGCTTACCTGGTCTCTATGGCAGGGAGAGGTCTCCTTTTCAGCACTGTCGCTAAGATGTCCTCTTAGAGGCTAATGCCCCTGCACGGTGGCTGGTAGCCCTGCTGCACGTGTCCTTGAGGGATTGGAGGCTACTGGCTGGTTTGACATGCTAACTACCCAGAAATGCAGCTGGGGGGAGGGGACAGCATGACCAGCAGGAGGTGCTAGGTAAAATGGGCTTTGGGAAAGTGGCTCTAACTACTTCGCGTCTTAACTTTTTAAATCAGATGTGGTCCATTCTAATGCTGGCTTGTCTGACGCAGAGGTGCGGGGGGTCACAACTCTTTGCTTCCAGGTGGAGATGACCAGGCCATGCAGGTCAGTGCAATGAGTCCAGCTGGGAAGGTCCCATCCCTGAACTCCAAGCTAGGCCATTGTTCTGGACTGGACACTGCAGGTTTCTCCACAACCAGAGTTGAGAAGTCCTTGGGGGTCTTAAACCTGTAGAATCTGTAGCCCAAGTGATCCATAGTGTCAGTGACCCCCAGAGCCTGCCAGCTCCTTGGCCAGGCTGTTCTACACAGCCACAGGGGAGCACAGGGAGAAAATAAGGGAACTCAGAGCTGGAGGACACTGCAGTACGAGGGTGACCAGCGTGGTGTAAAAACCTGGTGTGACAGGGTTACAGCAAGTGACCTGGCAGCAGGGCATTGCTTTGCCTTGCGCCCAGGCTCCAGTTGTCCCCCTGAAGACAGTCAAGCAATTCAGTAACCTACTGCAAATACCTGTGTCATTTCAGGCTTCATCCGGCTACCACCACAATGGTGGGATGGGACTGGGAGCTGCTACGGTATGTCATGGAAGAGCAGGTACAGTCACTGTGTCCCATGTGGGCGTATATGTGGGGGGAGGGCAGTGGCAGTTGCCATGTATTTTTCTTGTGCAGAAGGTGGGGTCACACTGAATTTCACACTGCAGCCCCCATTTTGATGCCCCATGAGCAGGTGGTTTGAGCCCAGTCTCTGAGCTTCTAGTCACAGCTCTGCCAGTGACTCACTGAGTGAGCTCAGGCAAGGCGCCGTGCTCTCTGGGCCAGTTTCCCTGTCTGGTGAATAGGGTAATGGATCTACAGAGTTCCCAGGGGCTGTGTTTGGAGCTCCTCAGCGAGGTGATGGAACCTTCTCAGCTCAGCCACGTCTCCCTCGGGCCAGCCAGGCAAGGCAGATCCTGCTTGAGGACTATCTACCTTGGCCTTCTTGCTTGAGCATATGTACTTGCCCCTATTGGTCTCCCCCCAGCCTCTGCCCCCTAACCTTTGAGGCACCTGGAGTTCTCCTCACCTGCTGAGCCCATCATATTGACAGCCCTGACATGCTCACGCCCAGGCGCCAGCTCTGAATCGCTCTGGGCCCGCAGGAGGAGACGCTCCCAGGGCGCTTTCTGTTCCTGCAGTACGTGGTGCAGACCCTGGAGGATGATTTCCAGCTGAACCTGAGACTGCGCTTTCTGCAGAAATCCATTGCCAAGGAGGTGCTTTCCTGTGACCGGTGCTTCAGCAACGTCAAGTAAGGAGCCCTCCCCGTGGCCCAGCTGTAAGGCAGGGGCACTAAGAAACTGTTCTCCCAGGCCTCCGTGCTGCGTTGTAAACGCCCCCTTACTTCCCAGAGAGCTTGGGGGCCAGAGATCATGTACCTGGCCCAGGGGGGAGGTGACTGGAAATGCCTTGCACTCAGACCGGCCTGCTTTTCCCCCAAGGAACTGGGAAACAAACAGCCCTGAGAACAGGAGGAATTCATGCTGCGCTGCTGGTGGCACAAGGTTTATAAATTGCTGTGTGGTTCCCACCCCCTGGGAGCATCTCAAATGTGTCCTTCCCCCTGTCCCACACTTGGTCAGTCCTTCTGTTCCAAGTGGACCTAGGAGTCTGAATGTGCGGCTAGAAAGCCAGGCCCTCATCCTAACTAACATTCATGTTTCCATCCCAGGGAGGTGATTGAGTGGCTGGTTGCTGCCGTTACTGGACTTGGATTTTCCCAGCCCCGAAAGCAGCAGCAGAAAGCACCATGTCCATCAGAGTCATCAAGGGCTGACTGTAGCATCTCCTCACCTGGGCCAGACTCAGCACAGACCGACAGTGAAACTGGGCAAGCAGAGGCCGTCCTACCGGCTTTCCTTTCCCAAAAGTAAGCCAAGGAGGCGTTGACTCTGTCACTAAAGGCTCCAGAGCTGGGCTCCTCTCAAACTAGGAGAGAGACAGGAGCTAGCAAATGTCTCTAGTAAGGAAAGCCAAGTGGTGCTTGCAGCATAGGTGCCCTGCTTGCCAGCAGCTTAGGTTCAACCTGGCCATGTTTCCGCCCCACTGTAACAGATCCTATCACCTGACTGGAAGGGAGTCACTTGTGCAGCAGGGAGCCTGCCCTGCCTCAGAATGGCCCCAGGAACTCATCTGACAATTATACGTTGGGGCAGGAAGCCCTTTGCTAGAGCAAACGGGATGGTAGGAGCAGCAGCTATGCAGGCTTCACCCTGCTGCCCTGCCAACGTGCCTCACGCTTGACCTTGAGGAACCTCAGCCCTTACCTCTGCATCTAAGGCCGCTAGGCAGAGCGGTGCTTTTGTGCAAGATAACCAGTGTCCCCTAGAAACTGGGCTGAGCCCATCTACTCAATCCCCATAGGCCACTGACTGTCCAGTGCTACCACGCTTACACTGTCTGCTGAAGCAGAGCTCACCTCTTGTTCTCTGGAGTCTCCGAGGGGGAAGAGGCACATGCTGTTATGCTGCAGACACGTGGGAAGAAGCCCTACCTGTTGCCTAACTCTTGTTCTCTGGCCTAGGGTGGTGGTGCTTCTCCAGAGGATGCTGTCCATAGCCGTAGAGGTGGACAGGTCTCCCAACTGCAGCGCCAATAAGATTGCCGACGTGATATTTCCGTACTTGGTGAACATTCCTCTGAGGAGCCAAAGGTGGGAGAACGACCCATCTTGTTCCTTCTTGCTGGGGCTGCTTTGAGTCCGGTGCTTTCCCCCAAACCCCTCTGCAGCTAACAGCTTAGTTAAATGGAACACATGCCAAATTGCTGCAGCCGCTGCCCTGTGCGGAGTGGCAGAATAGCGCCTAGCAGGTGAAGCAGTGGCCAGCGGGGGGGGGACTTAGAAAGGGGGAGGGGGGGAGAACAGAACACAGCTGATTTTGATAATCACACCCAGGGTGCCATGCAGCCCCACCGTGATTGACTGGTTGGCTCCACCTTACCAGGGTTCTGTTGGGGGGAGGGGAGACTCTCACCCTGACTTCACCAACAAGAGCGAGCACACTGGTGTGTAGCGTCACGTACGTGGGCAGAGATCAGTGCAGCACCTAAAGCTGTAGGTCGACCCATTTCAGTTTCCCTGTGTAAAAGAGATGCAAAGCCTAGGCTCCAAGGTCCTGTCTACACTATGGTTTCAGACAGCCAATCACCTCCTACTTTCCTGACCCCCTATGGATACAGCTGGGTCTCCGAGAACCAGGCTGACCAGACTCCGTGCCTTCCACAGACTAGAGCCCAGGTGTTCTCCAAGGAACACTCTTGGTGCTAGCACTGCTCCAGCTGTAGTGTAGGTAAGTCTCTGAGTCTCTCTCTACCTACCCCTGAAAGCACGTTAGGGACTTGCCTGATCAAACTTCACTTCCAGCATGCAGTGTTGAGAGGACTTCAGCACATGTTACACTAGACATCCGACCAGCCCTCTCCCCCTTGTTCTCATGGGGGCCTTAAGGTGCTGCCACCCTCAGCAGCTATGAGTCAGTCTCCAGCTGGCTTTCTTGGGGGAGGAGTGTCTAGCCAGGAGAGCTATTGGCACTTCCCTGTCAACTTTGCTGCTCCAGCACCAAGCAAAGTAGCATGGGGGCCCTGGTAGAATGCCCCATGCACTTAGTTCTGGCTAAAAGCCTCCCCTCTTCTGGTGCTAACCCTACATTTAAAAAAAAAAAAAAGGGGGTAACGAACACTTGGTTGTGGCATGGACTGCAGTGAGAGCGACCAGCAGCGCAGCCCTTCCCTTGCTGGGGCAGCCCCAGCATGGTTCTGCAATCTTTGACAGGGCTGGGGGCGCCAGTGGTCCCAGCACTGGTCTGGGCGAGGGGAACGCAGTCCAGGGACAATGCTTACGGCCATTGCTGTGGGACTCGTCGCCGCAGCACGTACTTGCTGGCTTCAGGCTGGTACTTCACCCAGTCTCATGCTGCACTTGGCAAGGGCAGACTCTCCCGCCCAGCCTGCTTTACTGGCTGAAGGGAAGCCGAGAAGCTGGTTTCACAGACTGGCCTGATCTTCAGTAAACATGGGCTGATCCTAATGAAGTGAACAGCGGGGGCAGGACAAGTGGCTGGTAACTCCGTGGCTGCTGTGCTTGCCCTGAAAATGGAGTTCCATTGCTGCACCCGCCTTCCCTAGAGTCTCCGTGCCAGTATCCCCTCAGCCCGCCTAGCCTTGTGCTGGGCTTGGGGCTCAGAGGCTGCCGTCGCCTGCGCTTCCCTCTGCGTTCCTTTGACTCCCTCCTTTCTTCCAGGGAGGCCTTTTTAAACAGCATGGAGAGCCAGCTCCTGCGCTGCAAAGTGCTGGAGCTCCTGTTCCACCACAGCTGTGACATGCCAGCCTCCCTGCCCCTGTCTCTGAGCAAGATCCTGTATTTCCTGGGCCACCATTCGCCGCTGCTACAGTATCAGGTAGCGCCCGCCCCTTCCTGCCCTGCCCTGCTCTCTGAGACCCCTCCTGGTAATCCAACATCTGCTCTTTGCACAGGACCACGAAGGAACGTGGCAGAGATGGGATGAGATGCTTCAGCACTTGATTTTACTGTTGACAAGTTACCGCAACGTTGTGCTGGGTAAGCAGCCTCGGGCAATGGCCCAGCCTCAGTGTGTATCATCTGACCAAGCGGAACTAGTATCAGTCGGCCAGACCACCCCATGGCCCCCTTCCCACCAAAGCAGCTGCGATCTCACTTTTCAGTTCCAGAAAGCTGCTGCGTCTCAGGCTCCACTCTGGCTGGTGGGAGAGGCTGTGAGTGCAGGAGAAACCACACAGGGCTAATCTCCAAGGGAACAAGCCACCCTGAGCCACCAAAGTCCAACTCCCAAGAATTAGCCAGTTCCCAAAGGGTTTGTGGCACAAGGCGTTCCTAATTATTCTGTAAAGGGCTCAACCTGCAGTGCCCTCCCTGGGCAACCCTCTGGGAGGTGTGCAAGCCAGCTGTCCAGAGCCTGGACTGATGGGAGAAAGCCCACTGGCTCAGGTGGGGAAGGTGAAGAAGGGGAGACACTAGGTTAATCTGGAAACAATGGGGGCACTATCATTGAGCTTAGGATCTAAAATCTGATTTTTGGGAGAGTTACAAAGGCCTCTTCCCTGCTAGGAAACTGCTTGACCATGCATCCCCTCCACACTGGTTGGCTCAGCATACACCCTCCCACCCCCATGTGCCTGTAGTAACGATTAAACCTGACACCACCTGCACCTCCCCTCCCACTCCCTTGACCCTAGCCTCCCAGATCAGAGACTTTTCCAAGCAGGTTAGGCAGCTGGCAAGCAGGAGAGTCCTTTGAAAGTGAAAGAGGGGAGGTTTAAAGCCTAGGTGGTGCTGGAACTCTCCCCTGCTTTGCAGAAAACTGGGCTGCTCTGAGTTGGGGGATGGGACATTCCAACTGAAATCAGCCTCACCTGGAAGCTCCAAGCATAACCCTGGGATGTATGCCACTTTTCCAACTAGTTCTGTGCAATCGCTCTTCACCAAGGGGCATGTACGGACTTCAACAGCTGTGGGGTCAGACACTGCCCCGTAGGCCCCTGGTACTAACAAGTTGACTTACCAGCATTTCCTTTTGCAGGGCACTTAAGAAGGTCACTCAGCGAGCGGATGGATTTAATCATTTCAAATGCCAAACCCCAGCTCCAGGATAACGACAGCATCACCCCCGTGGACATTGAGCTGCATATCAAGGACTTCAGCAGCCGGCTGCTGCAGATGCTGGGGAAGCCCCTTCCCTCACAGCTCAAGGACAAGGTGTGCATGCTTCAAGCGCTGCTGCTCACCGCCACCTCCACCTGACAGGAGAAAGATGCTCCTGGGGGAGCGGTGGAGCTGGCTTTCAGTGCCATGCAGCAGCCTGGTCAAACATCAGTTGCCCACTATTCAGGTCTGGTCAGACAGTTGTGTGGACCTAGGAGTCTCATTCCCTCCTCTGAAATCTGCTTCTCCTGGTGCAACCTGTGTACAGTTTTTTTTTTTTTTAATTAAATTATTTTCCTGGTTGATGAGGTTCTTTCCTCAAGCTACCAGTAGCAATCTAGCCAGAGCTCAGCTTCTGAGCCCTGCAGCAGTACCCAGAAGATAACCCCACCTGAGAAAGGGGGAGGGACTCGAAGCTTGCATCGTTCAGTTTTAGCTGTTCTCCAAGTCAGGCAAGAGCTCGGTGTGGGCAGGGTATGGCATTAGCCCAAGAATGGGAGGTGCGGCAGCCTGACCATCTTTCAGCAGCAGCTGTGTTTTGGTGCCTGTCCCGCACTCAGCACTGTGGCATCTGACCACGAAAGCGCTAACAGAACAAGCTGATTAATGGAGGTGCTGTCACTCTCGCAGAGCCCTTCCTTTAGCAGGCTACTCCTATCCAGCTGGGCGATCATTACATCCTGGATACTGCAGCTTCACTCTGTAGACCCAGGCTGGCCAAACGCTGACCCTCCAAGCCACAGACTATAATCTTCAGAAGTTCGAGAGCCAGGCACACCTGCCAGGGCTCAGAGCTTCTCCCCTGGGGCAGGGGGTGGGGTTAGGGGCTGAAGCCATGAGCCCCAGTGGGCACCTCCCATGGGGCTGTAACCCCTAGACCCCCCCCTCTGGGCAGAAGCCCCTAGTTCCCCACCCCAGTCTGATAGGTGGAGAATGGGGGGGGGTGCACTCTGCAAGTCACACTTTAAAAGAGCTACATGTGGCTGGGGAGCTGCGGTTTGGCCATAGGGTGACCAGACAGCAAGTGTGAAAAATCAGGACAGGGTGGGGGGGGGGGGGGGGGGTAATAGGATCCTATATAAGAAAAAGGCCTAAAAATCAGGACTGTCCCTATAAAATTAGGACATCTGGTCACCCTATTTGGCCACCCCCGCTCTAGATGTTAGTAAAGTAGCATCTCACTGATTGGAAGCTTTTCCTATCAACCCTCTATCCCTACATAGTACAGCCAAGAGCAGCTTCCAATGTGTCCTGCCCACTAGAGGAAGCCACGCCTCCCTCAGGGTCACCTCTGCTTCAGAGCATCTAGTCCTGGGCTGCAGTATTCAAAGATAGCTAGCTGTCTTGGATCCACGTGTCCTGCCCTGA
Organism: Trachemys scripta elegans; assembly: GCF_013100865.1. Lineage (NCBI taxonomy): Eukaryota > Metazoa > Chordata > Testudines > Emydidae > Trachemys > Trachemys scripta. The sequence goes on along the minus strand of NC_048305.1, from coordinate 1,363,438 downwards.
CAATAGCGGCTGAGCATAGGATGCAAGTTTGTATTAGGCATCTGGAGTTTCGGACTAAAGCTTCAGGTAAAGCAAATTGGTGACAAACTAAACTAGTTACAATAGACTTCCTCTAGAGATGAGCTAACCTAGAAAGTGATGCTAAGACTGGAAAATTCTCTCTTCCTTCCCCCGCCTCCTTTCACAGTGGCTTTATTCCTTGCAGTCAAGGCATCAGGAAGCACACCTTGCTCTGAAGTGGCAGAGGCAGACCCAGGAACTAGGGGGAGACGGGACAGTTTAGTGTTTCAGAACGATCTGTGTGCCCCTCTCACACTCACATGGCCCCACTATCCTATCTGAACACCTCCCCCTCAAAACACCCCAGCAATGCAGTGTACAAACCCCACACGGGGACAGAAGGGGTTAAAGGACTATACTGGGCCCAGATAGCCTCGCCCCTCCAACCCTGCTCAACTGGAGACAGAGTTGAAAAGGGGCCCACCTGCCCAGCCCCCAGCTCCGAGGGGGCAGGAATGCAGACCTACCCTGCAGGCTCCTGCCAAAGGGGATGGATTGTATGTTGAACCCAGCTGGGGCTCGCTGTTTTGGGTCCTTTTTCCTTATTGGGACCAAAAGCACAGAGAGCAGTGCTGGGAAGCAACCCAGGAAGGGTAACACAGAAGGTCCATATTCCGCCCCCCCGGATCCCTTAGGGCCCAGACGAAGCACCACTATCTTCCTTTCAAGAAGGGATAGTACAAAGCAATAGACATTGTAATGCAAAAATAAATAAATGATGCTACTGTGACCAGACTTGTGCCTACGTGTCACAGATTAGACACAGGCCTTGGCTACACTTGCGGATTCACATGAAGCGCGAGTGTAGTCACGCCACCAGCGCTGCAAGTACTCCACCTCTCCGAGGGGAATAGCTCGCAGCGCTGCGAGCGAGCGTGCAGTGCTGCAGGCGCTGATTGCAGCGCTGTAAAGCGCCAGTGTGCTCGCTGCGCTCAGGGGGTGTTTTTTCACACCCCTGAGCTTAGCGAGTGTAGCGCTGTGAATTGCCAGCATAGCCAAGGCCACAGAAGAGTTCACTAGTTACTCAGCAAGGAGCCCTGTGCAGATCAGGTTTGCTCCTCTTTCCTTCAGGCACTTTACCTGCTGTGCTGCTGCAAAAACCACCACATATCTCCATTCACAAGGGCTTTTATTCTCTTGTAAAGGTTAGGCACATTAAAAAAATACGACATGAGCACAAACAGCACAAATAAATTAATGGAAGTCAAAGAAGTCTGATTACCACTGATCATACACACTTCCAATCCATAATGACAAATGATTACTAGGGTAGGAGTCCTTGGTGCTATCAATGCAACACCTATGTGACTGGTGTTGCCATTAGTGATGAAGTTTGAAATGAAGCTGTGCTACAAGCCATGCTTCCTCAAGGGGGACATGAGCTAAGCACTGCAGTGCGGTCAGGACGGGTCTTTCCTTGGAGCTCCAAGGAAAGACATTTCAGTATAACAGGCTTTTAACACTGGCTACAACAAGATTGGGCCTTACATGCCATCTGACTGCTACAGTGATGACTACGGAAAGGGTAAAGTTCAGGCCAGTACCGGTCAAGGAATCTAAAGAAATCTGGAGTGACCAGTTTGCCACAGGGCAGGTATGGAGATTTCACACTAAGCCTCCTTCCACTGCTTGGTGAATTAGAGGCTACTTAAAAGCTTCTTCCCCACTTCTGTGGAGGAAGAGACGTGAAGGTATGTGTATAAATCTAGGCTAAGAAAAATATTAAGTCTTACCAGAGCACAGGAGGAATGTTTAAGATTAAATTCTCCCTTAGTCCCCCTCAATGCCTGCAAGCATGAATCTGATGTTGAGAAATAAAGATCCTACCAAAAAGGGATTGTCCATGTCCCTTTCTCTAACTGCTACATCCCCTCCACATATACAACTAGAGCTCTGAGACACAGTGCCACATCAACTGTCATTCCATTTGTGCTCCCCACTGAAAGCAGCAGAATGGTGTTACCATGCAAAGATCTGAGAAGAGAATGAAGGGTTTAGTTCAAGCCACACTAGCTCTGGTCATTTCCTCCTCTGGGCCCTCTGGAAAATGAAGCCCTTTGACAGCAGAAGTAAAGGTCCCCCCTGCCACCAAGCACCAGTACAGAACCGCACAGCAGAATTTAACACTAAGGGCTGATCTTTAGAATGGTCACTGTTCATGAACCAATTACCCTTTTAACAAAGAAACCCAAAAAGAAAAACACTAGATGTGGAACTACTATAAACTGACATTGCAGAGCAGGGAAGCTACATGGTTATGTAAGGGAATCTTGATAGAGAACTTCAGTGAATGCTCCAGTTCTTTACAGGCTTGGCTGGAGGTTTTTGGTCTCTAGCACAAGACCACCAGCTGCTGGTGTCGTCTATATCCTAGAGAGAAGCATGTTGTCCTTCTGGCAACTTGTCCAGGGCCCTGAGCTGAGGAGAAGTAGAAGCCTAGAACAGCTGGGCAGGACAGCCCACTCAGCACAGCGAGATGCTCAGGAAGAGGTCTCCCAACAAGGTGTGATTTTCAGGTTTGAGAGCAGCACACATCTCCCAGTGGACTCTCTTGCTGTACAGAGTAATAGGACTGCAGCCGATACAGGTCGGTTTATATGGACTTGGTGCTATTACAGAAACTTTCTAAAAAAGCAGGAGATTCAGGCTGCACTACAGAAGTAGTGACGGTTGTTTTCCACATCTTGTTTCTGTCTCCTCAGTGCTCTGACATGGAAGAAAGACTTTCCTAGGTAACTGTGCAGGAGAGTGGGATGGGGAAGCATACCCGAAACCACCCTTTAATCCATTATGAAGACACCAAGAGCATCCTTCCTTGGAGGCAACGATATTCCTAGAATCCCGTGGGAGTGAGCACATTCATATCCCGGGGTTTGAGGTTATGGGACCGTGCCGACTGTTTCTTCCCCTCCGTAACAGGAATGTCCATCTTGGGTGGTTTGAAGGTAGCTGGGTCCTCTGCCATTCTGGTGGCCTGGGCACGGATCAGCTCCATTGGGGATGGCTTCTGGGCACCCTTATAGGACTGGACGGTAAAGGCCCCTGAGGGAAGAAGTTGTTACAGCAGATAAACAGGAAAGTCCAATATTGACCAGTTCATTCAGGTTTTACAGAACATTCACACATCAAGGTCCGCAACATCAGGAAGCGGCTCTTAAAACTGAAGGTTAAGGTCTTGCCTTGATGTATGTAAGGCACACACAGAAGCATCATTTCACATTGTTTTCCCTCCCAGCTCCCCTGGAGTGTAGCTAGTGCCCTAAAGTGCATGTTCCTCAAAGATCCATGCAGAAGTGTCCCCTGGGACCGTCACACACACAGATAGCGTCTTGCTGGTATGCAAAGGCAGAGATGGTATAATTTCATAACTAGCTGCAGACAGGTGTGGTGCCATATATTTGACAGTCTGCCTTCCACGCAGCTCTGCAGCCCTTAAGCACATCAGGGAGAGGCTGCAGGTTACTAAAGAGAACAGTGGCCACCTGCCATTTGGCTGTGTCCACTGGCACATGCACAAGATGCTCGAGTTTTAGACACTGAGAAAAGGCCTGGGCAGCACCAGATGCAGTTACAAATAAAGGCTGCGAGGCTGTCACATAACACAGCCACGTTTGTATGGAAAGCTGTGTATGGCCACTTTGTGCTAGTTGTCACTGACTAGTTAGAGTTTAGGGGTAGTGACAGCATCACTGGTGCACAGTTCACATGGATGACTTGTAACCACTCTCTGAATTAAGTGTTTGCACTGTCATCTCCCACTACCTATGGCAGCTTTTGAGAAGGGTTCTTCTCCTAGAGGGCACATACCTGGGTCATTAGTGGATTTCTGGACAGCTCTGGGTCCAAAAAGGCTCCATTTTTCAGAGGATATTCTGTCTCTGTCCCCACCATCAGAATCCATGGAGACCAAGTCTGAGCCAGTGATAGAACTGGAGGGTCCCTGACTAAACCAACCCCTGGAGGAAAAGAGTCATTTGGAGTATGTAACAACAGGTAGGAGAAACGTGAGTTTAGTTTTTGGCCCCATAGGACCACCAGAAGCATCCATTCCCAAAGCAAGCATGAATAGGCCTTTTGCTTTAAAGCCATTTCCCTACATCCATGGACATGTATGTGTCTGCCCACCCCCAGTAGAAAGAATTTGCACCCACAAGGAGTTCTAGAAGCTCTCATACTAATCTAGTCCATCTGAACATTCAGAACTGAATATTTCTACAGAGAATCCAGGGGAGGCTCTGAACTCCACCCCTTCAATAAGATATTTGACTTCTCCAGTGCTGGGCAGGAAAGTTCTCTGTTGCAACTCTGACTTTAAGTGGCCTTAAGGAAACCAACTCCTGGGAGGCAAGGAACTGCCCTGTGTGGAATTGTACCTGTGTTTCTGTTTGGGAGAAGAGTGGGGGGTGGTGTTTGGAGTGGATTGAGTGGAAGATGTCTGTTTGTCTTCTTTGGCCATCTCTCCACTTTGCATCTTTAACTTCTGTTAGAAAGGGCAAGAGGAAAACAATCAATATAAACCTTTCAACAAGAGGGTTAAGAGTAAAGAATAGCCAGTTTCAGCACGAGCATGCCACTTCCCCTTTAATTGATGGACTAGTACACCAGGAGTTACAACTTGGTGTGTTACAAGGTCTGCATGCAAGAGTGCCTATTAGAGTGTATTCAACACAGTAAGAGCTCCCCATTTCAGACGGTCATAGTTTAGCTACCAGAGTATTTCTGGAATAAGGTCTTGAGTTATCCACTCCAGCCTAAAGGCAGCCAGTGGTAACAGTTCAAAGTCATACACGCTTTAGATTCACACTACCCTCTGTTAGTATCTTGACGGGCATTTACAAGGAAGAGGTAGTCTGAATCTGCAGTGAAGCTAGTTTATCCAAAGAACTATTAACATTGGTATCCTTGCAATATTCACTAATAGCACGGTCATGGCTAGGTGCCACAAGACCCACCGGCCTCACGCATTTAACTCATCTATCTAGTTACTACCTCTAAATGGGTTCTCATTGTTTAATATTTGTAAGCCTTGTCAGCATTAGGGTTCTAAATGCTTTCCTGCCTATGCAAACAGGAGACATGTCAGTGACCCAGTATACACCAACCAGATTATTTCAAGTTCTTCCAGACAGCACAAAGCGATCGTGGAGGGCAGTCATGGTTTGAAGAGGGATTCAGGAATTTCCCCCTCATCGGATTCTATGACATCTTGGATTTGCCGTGGCAGCAAACATCTTTATTTGTAAGCTGAGCAGGTTTTATATGGAAATGGAAAATGAGATCACAGGGGTGGTTTTTTTTATTTTTTTTTTTTAAGAGTCACTTCTTAGAGAAAAGCTGCACTCACATCTATTGTATTCTTGACTTCTGGTGTAATGAAGTTTGATAGTTCAGTCTAACAGTCAAAGACACTGAAGCCAAGACTACAGGAGAGGAATAAATTCAGTGCTTTGTAAGAGAAGTAGAAATACATTCAGACCAGAATGGCTACACAGTTATGTAAGCTTCATCTGCCAAGCTCTGCATCACTGAAGCAGAATATGACATTCCAAGTAGTTCTCCTTCATAATTACTATCAATCACTACAGACCTCTATAATCCTACATTGGGGAGGGGGGTATTTTCTACTCTACTTGCCCATGATATCTGAAGAAAAATATTACAGGAGAAGTTCAAGATTACTACAGTGAACTGCTGCAGGAAGGAGTTGTGTAGACGTCTTAGAGTTCTGCAAATCATGCACTTCAGCTGATGAAACTGCTCATCTTTTGCACGTTTCAACATTAACAAGCATCTCAGTAATTTAAAAAGCCAATAATCTGTTCCCTTACAAAGTAGAGACTGCCTAGGGGAATGGAGCCTGCTGGCTTCTTTTCTGGAGGGGACAGGGAAACAAGTAACCGAGTAGTTAGAACAGCTATCTGTTTGCAGAATGAGAGAGGCAGGTAGTGGAGCAGCCCTGAGTTACTGCTCCTTTAAGGGGAAGGGGAGCTGAAGACAGTTGGTCTCTTACATGCCCTGGAGAGCAACAGAAATGGAGGTAGCAGAGGAGTCTGCACAAAGACAGGAAGCAGAAATGAGTTATTTGGGAAGGCCAGAATTGGCAATCGTATTCACACCCTGAAGCTTTATTCATGTATTTTAAGAAGTATTAACATCCTTTTGAACACATGCTGTGCCAATGGCAGGATGGCATGTCCAGCCTCAGAGAGGTCCACTAGCCACAGAGATTCACAAATTTATCTTCAGGGTGGATTCCCCCCCACTGAAAAGAAGGATTCACAATTGATTGTGATTTGAGGGATACTGTAACAGACAGCCACATCTATTTACATGCTAAAGACTCACCTACTAGAATCTGAGAGTTAAATTTTGGGGAAGCCACAGATTGTCCCTAGTCATTGCAAAGCTAGTGAAATGCATGACTATGAAGCGAAGCCGAGACAGGCTATTTAAATAGAAAAATCCAGCCATTGTTACCAATACAGAGTTGTACTGACAGCTACGAACAGTGAGAGTAAGCCCCAAAACAGTTCCATGAGCCCTTCCCGAACTCTCCGGGCTATTTGAGTCCCTCAGAGGCAGAGGTAAAGCAGAACACAAAACTACAAGAAAGCCAAAGCAGAGTAGGAGACAAATGTCTTACATGGAGTGCCTCAGCCACACGGTGGTACTTTGTCTCCTCAGCAGTGAGGCCCTTGTGGGGAGTGTATCCAGCATCTCTCAGCCCTGCCTGCTGTTCAAAGCGCTGAATGCTCTCCTGAGTCTGCTCTAGAATAGACAAGATGAGACATTCACACAAACCAGAGGAAAACACTGCTGCCTGCATGCAGTTCTGGGAAACGCAACGGCAGCACGAGAAATTGAGAAATGGGGTTTCCATTATCCAGAATTTAGCATTGTGATGAGTCAGCACAGAGATCAAATGCGATAAACAGATTAGAGGGATACAATTTATAATTCAACAGATCAGACAGACATGTTAGTCATTGGGGTTCTTAGTAAACAGAACAACTCAGAACTCTGCAGTAAGACTGCTCCCAAATCACAGGGCTTGTCACAAGCACATCTCAGCCAGAAGGGTGAAAGCGTGTTGCTCCTGAATTCGAATATTTCTAAAACTCCAGGTAGTTAAGATAACCACTTAGAATAATCCCAGTGCATCCAAACTCCATATACACAAGTATTGCTGCCAGTTCTTTACTTCAGACTCAGGTTCTGAACAGCTAATGCAGCAGTCTCTCAGAAAAGTTTGTCAAAAATGTTAGTGGTTTTTGAAGGTTTGAATTCTTATTTATAACTACTGGTAAAGTCTTATGTGATGGAAAAACTGTGTTTTGAGACCTAGCTGGTTTCCTACAGAATGCTCGTCCATCATTAAAGCAATACAGAAGCTACACTTCAGCTAGAACTAGGTTCCTCACTGCTGACTTTTTTGTACGACTTGCTTTTAGCAAGATGCTCAGGTCTGCCAGCTTTCTATAAAAGAGCTTCAAAGACAACTACAACATGCTCTTTGTGAGCTTCCAGAACACGCGGCTAAGACAAACCCAACAGGGCTAGAAGTATTCCTTGAACATTAAAGTTTGAGCTTTAGGTAGCCAGGCAGCAATAAAGTAAGATCCAGTGACAAAGTTACATCCTAGTGGTTAGCATCTACCCATAAGGAGCAAGCAGATCTTGCTGCACTACAGACCCACTCAATCTAAAGCCTTATTGTTAACAGCACAAAGTTCCTGTAATGTTCAGGACAGCTACACTGCTGACAACGAATACATGAAGCCAATGAGTTATACTTAAGTACTCTATTAGCTTGATGGGTCAATCGTCCCCTTCGCTCTGGTCCAATTTAAAAGTCACACTTACTGGTTAAACAGAATGAGCTAATAAGCAAACAAGTGACAGCTGGCAGCACCTGCTCTCATGATCCTTGTAACAAAAATAAGACTATTTATAAAACACTGCAGCAGACATTAATTGTAAAAAACCAATTTCGCCACACCTCCATCACCAACCCAGTTCCAACATTAGAAAAAGTTCAGAGTTTCAGATTTATTCATCCAGCACTTGATTTAGGGCAGCATTTCCTGCATTTTTTCCATTAATGCACCTGCAAAGCTTGTGAGGCCCCCTCAAGTGCACGAAAATTGTTTTATCCTACACAAATTCCATAGTTCGGTCTATATGGTTTTGAGGCTGGCTGAAGAATTAGGCCATGAAATCTGGTCACATGGACTGTAGCCTTGCACGTGATCTCAGCACATACCCCACTCCCATATCTATTAAATAGCCTATTACAAATACATCAGAGTTCTTACTTGTAATGAGAGAATTCATGATGATATGAGTGGCCTTGGCCTTCACAACTGGGACCTTGTTCACACTTTCAGTGGACGATGAGGGGATTATGACAGGTGGATACATGCTAGTCTCCCCTTCCTCAACCTGTGCAGAGGAAGTGGGGTACAGTTTAAGACAAAGGGGAGAAAGTTACCTCTTGAGCATTACACCCCTTCCCTGAATTCTCATCACAACAGGGCTTTAACCAACACAACCAGTCAAGCAAAAACGTCAACTTGTGTTGCTTAAGAGTTAAGACCAATCATAACTGGCACTTCAGTGTTCTTAAGGAAATGGACATTTTAGTGTCCTTCCATGATAGGACATTCCTGTTATCGATTGACAACAGGCATTCATTCTTACATGGATTTGGAAAGCACTGGGCTCACAGCCAGAAGGTTGTTAGTCTGAATGGTAAAGGTCACTGGGGAGGAAACCAGAACCAACAACTTCTCTTTCCACTCGGGGCCCAATCTGACCAAACCATGTGGCAGGTCTTTCTCCGTGAAAGGAGATTCTTTGACAGACGGCACTAAAGTTGCTAGCCAGCATCCTGGTTAGAGAGATCAGACCCACATACAAGTCATGGAGCTCAAAGTTCAATAGTATTACTCTAGGCCCTACTCCAATACTTCATACTGGTTTTAAGACATTCTAAACTTGATCAAGTGGCTTAAACCCAAAGTTTTGCCATTCTTAACTAGACTCTGGGGATTGTGTCTGCTGGATTCTAATGTGTTACTTTATAAAGTGAGAGCACCTTTGGAACTGACAAACAACTCGTGCAGCTTGACCAGAGGGTACTACTCTTCTCAGCGCTGGGCACTGCTTCTTTACAGCATGCTCCAACCTAAGACTTATCTTCACAAGGAAGTTCCACTGGTAGAATAAAAACCAGTTTAAGCCGATTCAAAGGACTACATGGACACGTATTTCAGTACTAGTGTGACTTGCTTCAGTGTAATTAAACCTGATCCTAATAGCGCTAGCGAACCAAATAAGCTGCTCTTATACCCAAAGAGCAGCCACATGCCTCTTGCACTGATTTAACTGTATCCGTTTAAATTCACACCTTAACACCCACGCAAGTTTCTCGTTTAGACAAGCTCTTGGAGAATGGTGACCATAGAATAAACAGACACTATGCATTTGCTTAAGTGGACAGAATCACAGAGGACCAACTCATACTCTTCAGAGGTTGCCTTTAAAAACATGTAAGCAATTGGAGTTATGCCTGTGTTTCTTTCTAATGAAAGAAAGGGAAATAACTTTTTCAGGCTACCAGCACCCAAAGAAAAGGAGTGGGGGGGCAGGAATGTCAGCTCTGGCTTTGCTGGAGGTTTCAGAAGATATGTATTGAGTTTAAGGGGGAGGCGTGTTGAAGTTGACATTTTAGAGAAAGCAGGTCTGTGTTAGTCCTTAGTGTTAAGTCAGTGTTGGCCAAGATTCTGCATAGCACTCTGACTAAAGGTCCCTCCTTCTCAATTGGTTGGCTTTCACTCTTGTGATATTTATCTACCCCTCCAGTCAGACTCAAGCTGCACAAGAACTACATTTCTAATATCAATCAGGAAATTGTCCTTGATCAAAACACTCCCAGTTTTGATCCACCTCTGCAGGTCAAATTAAAGTAGTAGTCTCTTGCTTAATCCAGAAGAGTTCCTGGTTTTCATCCAATTAGAATCCAGCAGATACCTCCCTGCCATCTCCTCACCCATTCTAGAGTGCCTACCTTTGAAAGCTCCTGGTACTTGCGCTCTGGGATGACCGGTTGTTTCCACAGGACATTGGAGCACATATCTGAAGGAGGAGGAGTCATCGGTGCTGTATCCTCCAGGGCATCATCATAACTGAATGCCCGACGATGCATTCCAATAGGCAAGGACATCTTTCCTAGAAGCCCTCCAGAGCCATGCTCAATAGCTAAGAACAAAGATGGCAGCTTTCACAGTGGGATGCATCTTGGACACATCAAACTGGATTATCTCTGTACTGGTTAAGAACACCGATTCTTTAAAATCTATTAAGACCTCTTCGTAAGAAACACTAGTCAGAATTATGCAGCCTTTGCAAAATTCTAGGAGCTGTTTTGTTTTACTAGATTCACTCCAACTATCAGCTTAGATGGGACACTTTAATCACAAAGTAAGTTACCCATAACTACTGCTTCACATCTGTCAGTCACAGTTAACAGTAGTACTTCAAGCAACATCACTCTAAGTAGCAATCTGTTAAGCAGTTGCATATATTGTGGATTAAAGCGCAAAGTTCACCAATGACTAAAGAAAATCTGTGTGGTAAGACTGCCATTGAACAGGAGCACTGAGTCGGATTTGGGAGAAAAAGCAGCGCAATTTTCTAAACAATGCAGGAGTTGAGAGATTAAAGACTGACAACTTTGTATATGGCTAAACCAGTAATAGTTCTAACGTGGTCCTACAGTTAGGAGCTTATTTGTGCAATCCAAAAGCACTGTTGAAATTCAGAATTTGAGTTTATTTACATGTTTTGGAAGGTTGTTCTACCAAAAAAGAGTTTGCAAGTAGCATGCATTCTTACAAGACCCAGTTATGTGATCAGGTAAATTAGTGCCAAACAATCAAGCAGCTTTTTCAGACCCTCAGGTGAAGAGAAAACATGCAACACTTGCATCTGAAGAAGTGAGGTTCTTACCCACGAAAGCTTATGCTCCCAGTACTTCTGTTAGTCTCAAAGGTGCCACAGGACCCTCTGTTGCTTTATGCAACACTTTGTCAGGTCTCAACAAATCTACTCACAAGTTTTCCCTAATTAAACAGGGTGCGGGGGAGGAACATTAACATCAGTCTCTGGATGGCTTTAAGGGATAGGGCCCCTAGCAGGGTCTATGGAAAGCACTGAATACAAGTTCTAGCAGCTGTGGGGTGAGAAGGAGGCTGCACCAGACCTAGATACCCCAGCGTGGAGAGCACACAAGGCACATACTAGGGAGGGCATCACTGCTGAACACCTCCCCACTCCATCTTTCATACCCTCTTCTGCATAGGAGGAGCATGACAAATTCTCTAGACTTTGCAAATTAACTGTCCAGTCATATTAACAGTAGCCAACTCTGACAAAAGCAGTCATGTGACTGTCTATCAGTAGTAAAAAGAACAGGAGTACTTGTGGCACCGTAGAGACTAACAAATTTAGTCTCTAAAGGTGCCACAAGTACTCCTGTTCTTTTCGCGGATACAGACTAACATGGCTGCTACTCTGAAATGTATCAGTAGTGTCATGGCTGAGGCAGTCACTAACTAGAATAGTTTAAATCAGTGGTTCTCAACCCACAGCTGCAGCCCAAACGACATCCTCAGGGCCACACAGGCAGTATAGACATTGTGTGGCTGTGGCCCACATAACACAGAGAGGTGCATATGCAGCCCACACTAGTAAATAGGTTGAGAACCACTGTTTTAGACCTCAAGGTCTTCAGGATACAGCCTTTCAGATGTGTTTGTAGGCCCTGATACAATATAAATAATTCCCTGGCAGGAGCATGGATACAGTGGCACTATTTAAAAGCTGACACACTAGCATCAAATAATATCCTAACCAGGCTATACACCTGATCCAGACTAGAGGCCTAAATAAAACCCGGTCTTCTCACAATTAACAATCACATAAGTGATTGGACTAACATTTACTGGAAAGAATTACTTTTACCAGGCATATCTGGTTGTCTTGAAGCCATGACTGTAATCCAGATGTTTCTCTATATGGAAAGCCAGAACTGATTCCCGTTACCTGATAAAATAATAGAGAATGTTTTTATCGGCAAAAGGCACTAAGACTGCAGTAAATAGGGGCCAAGAGAAGCTCAGGAAACACTAACTCGAAGGACAGGTCAACACTGTATTTGTAGACGAGGGGATGACAAAGGAGCTGGTCTAGAATATTCCACTCAGGAAGCCGCCCTGAAGCGAGATGCGTGACCAGCACCGTGCGTACCGCCCCTGTCCACACTACGAGCCGAGAGGAACCGCACACAAGGAGGAGAAGCCAGGAGAGACACCTGACCGCAGCCGTGCCAGGGACGCGAAGCGGGCAGGGCGACCCCAGAAAGGCACCTGCCCCGCTGAGGCTGAAGCTAGGGACCCGCCCGAGGAACCCAGAGCCTCTGCGGGGCACAGCTCAGCAGCCTTGGCTAGCTACAGGCGGAGCAGCTCGCCCACCGCTCCCCGGCCCGCCCCGCAGCCCACGCGTGACCCGCCGCGGCCCACGGCGCGGCCACAGCCCCCGGCTCTGCGCGTGGCCGGGCCCGGCCTCGGGCACCTGAGCCCAGCACTGGGCCCCCCCCCGGGCCGGGCCCGCCCCCACAGCCCCGGGCCTCCCCCGCCCCCGGTACCTGGGCTCTCTCGCCCGGCGCTACCAGGCCGGCCGGGGCCGCGGGCCGGACAGCGGCAGGAGGCGAAGGCCGCCGGCGGCGGGGCGTGGGGCAGGGCGGCTCGCAGGCTCCATGGCGCGGGCCCGGCCGCGTCTCCCCCTCAGCCCCCGCTGAGCGACCGCGGTGGGGGGGAGGGGCTGGGCGGAGTAGATGTAGGGCTACGATCCCGCGAGACTTCGGTGTGGCGGAGTGGAAGATGGCGGCGGCGGGCCGCCGCGAGGCAGGCTGGGGATTGTAGTTCTCGGCCCGGTGGGGCCCGCGGCCCGGAGCGCTCAGCGGGAGCAGACTCCCCTCGCTCCCAGGCTCGGGGCCCGCAGAACTAGCCCCGCAGCCCCTTAACGGTCACGTGGGGGGCTCAGTCCAGGGTCTCTGGGGGGCTGCAGCCTGGCTACGCTTCCCCAGGGTTCCCCGGGAACGTGTTTAGGGGCTGCCAGCCGCCGAGCGCGGGGGAGGAAGAGCCGTCGGGTCTCCCCCCAGGCCCCGCTGTCTGGGCACGCGGGAGCAGCCCACGCGTGACACAGCACTGGCCAGACCTGGGCTCCATCTCGCCCACCACCCTGGCGCCGACAGCGGCCAGCAAACGCTGCCAAAGAAGCGGCCGCAGCGCGGGCAGGAAGCAGCGATGCTCCGGTCCCGGGAAGGGACGTTCCGGTCCGAGCCGGTCCGCGCGTGGCTGGCTCGCAGGCGGTGCGAGGGGCAGAGCGAACGCGGCTGTCCGGGCTGCCGGGAGCCCCGCGGGTCCCATCCGAAGTGCCCGGACCCGGCTCCACTGGCCGCCCTCCCCGCTGCGGGACTGGAGCGGGTGCTCCACAGTACGCCAGCCAGGTGCGGCAGCAGCGGCCACGGGCCGAGACGGGTGGGCCCCTACGTGGCATGAGCAGCAGGGCAAAGTGCACCGAAGGGGGAGCTGAGAAACACGGCCCGAGTAGTAGTGCCCCACCCACAGCCGCCGCCAGCACGCGTGGGGGCTTTGGAGGGTTCTTGCAGAACCCCTGCTAAGTCCCGTGTTTAGCCCACACGGGCAGCCAAGGCTCGTGGGCGGCCCTGACCCTCCCTTTGTAGCCGCGGCACCTCAAAGCACAGCGAGCATCTCCCGCGTGGGCAAGCCCCGCGCGCTCACATCCACTGGCGGCCGGCGGCCCAGCCCACGGGAGCCACCCCGCCTGGCCTCTGAACAGCAACAGGAAGAGGAACCACCTCGCTCGCCGCCACTCGCCCGCCCGCCTCCTCCCCACGCGCGACGGGAGCAGAGCGGCGCGGCCCCTTTAAGAGCCTGGCTGGCGGCCCGGCCCAGCCACGTGCAGCGGGGGGGGGGGGGTCAGGCGCCCCGGCCGGCGGGGGCTCGAGCCCTGCGGGCGGCCGGCGTTTGCCAGCTCCGCCCGGCCTCCCATGGCTCCTCCCGGCGCCTTCGGACACCTGAGCCTGGCGCTGGGCGCCGCCGTGGCCGCCCTGGGCTCGCTCCTCTTCATCGCCTGGAGAACCTACTTCCCCGGCGGCGGCCGCTGGGGGGCGCGCTGGGAGCCGCCGCTGGCCGCGGGACAGGTAAAGCCGGGGGGGGGGGGGGGGCCCCGGGCCCCGGCCCGGGCCGCGCCCGGGGGGGGGCCCCCCCCCCCCCAAGTTCCCTGCCAGCAGCAGCGGCAGGGCGCCAGCTCTCTGCTCCGGGACAGGGGCTCCGCGGGTGCAAAGCCGTGCGCCCCATTGCCAGGGCTGGGGGCACCTCCCTTCTTGCCCAGCTGTGGCTGGGACCGGTCAGTGGCTGCCCCCCCCAAACCCGCTTCTTTGCAGCACTGGGTGAGGGGGCCCCCTCCCCCGGCCCCGCACCCAGCCCTGTCTGCATCCCCCAGAGCCCACACTAGGCGTTTTAGCGCTGGGTCAAGCAAGCATATTTCTGCCCCTGCCGGTCGTTTCCGTCATTTTTCCTCCCAGAGGTGACGGGGGTGTCATGTGCCCCCGTCCCCCGATTTTTTGTATTGCACCCCCCAACCCGGACAGGCTGGGTGGCCAGCTAAGGTGAGTCAGGGAGTGGATGTGGTGCCCGCCCTCGAGCCCCACCCTGCCAGGCTTTACACATCACCTGTTTCCACCCGGTTTTCCCGCCCTGTCTGTGGCTTGCACCCTGGGTGCCCGCCCTGCTTCCTCCCCACGCTGCATTCTGGTCCTGGCATTCAAAGGGTTAACTGCAGAGCAGCCTGGGATACCTATTCTGCTGGCGAGCTGGGGCTGCTTCCTGGATGTGGCTATGGCCTGGCATCAGCCCCATCTCCCCCCCCCCCCCGCCTGCCCCACTGCAGCAAGTCCCCTCCAGTTACGGAAATGGCATAGAGCCCCCAGGTTGTGCCAGGCCAGGGCGAGCCCACAGGGCACATACTGGGGCAGGGAGAGGAGGGCACCTGAGCTGGAGACTGCAGGTTGAAGTTGTGGGGTAAACCCCCTCGCTATCCACCTCGTCAGTGAGGGACCTTTGCTAGACCCCTGCTTGGCCACCCCCTGCCATAACCCGTGGACCCCAGGAGTTACAGTGTGCAGGGCTCCAAGCTGCCAGTGGGTGGCACCCAGCCCTGCACGGGGCGAGGGGGCTGATGTTGAATTGTGGTTCTTGCAGGGGATATGGGGCACCATGGGGCCACTTCCTTTGTTTGTGCTTGGCCTAGGCCTGGGCAGCACCTCTTTCAGTTACCTGGGAGAACGCCGCCCTTCCCTTTCCAGGGCCCTGCATCAGCCGCTCCTCCTAATTCCAGTCCCTTGCTCTCCTGGCAGCTGGATTTCTCCATGCGGCAGGTCCTGGTGCTGGGCCTGGAGGGAGCTGGGAAGAGCAGCGTTCTCCACTACATCTCCAGCGAGGCAGCCAAGGACCGCACAGCTCCCACCCAGGGCTTCAACTCAGTCCAAGTGTACACAGACGGTTTCCAGATCGACCTGCTGGAACGTAAGTCTGGCCCTGGGCTCCTTTGGCGGGGTGGGGGTGACCTCTTGCCAGAGCAAGGAGCTTTTAAACTAGTCCACAGGGCTGGCCCACCTGGAGAATCCCAGCACTCGGAGCCACCTGCCCGGGAATGACCTTCAACTCCCTGTTTGTCTTGGGCACCAGCTGCTAGAGCACCTGCGTAGGTCAGGGCCTCTCAGTCTGGCTAGAGATGCCTAGGCCCCTGCGCATTGCTTCTCCCCCACTGCAGGAGGGAGTTTTGTCTCCTTCCTGATGCCACCAGGAAACACGTTTAACAAAGCACCCCCCCACCGTGTTTCCCATGTCTTCTCCCCGGGTTAAGCCTGGGGTGCAGGGCCCCGAAATGCTCCCCTGACCCCTCCACCCCCCATTCCTGGGCTGGCCGCGTAGCTGACGTCTGGCTCTTTATGTCTCAGTTGGTGGCAGCCAGAACCTGCGGTTTTACTGGAACCAGTACCTGAGTCAGGCCCACGTGCTGGTGTTCGTAGTGGACGCTGCAGACAGGCCGCGCCTCCCCGCAGCGCGACAGGAGCTGCAGTGGCTGCTGGCTGAGGACCCTCGCTTGCCCTTGGTCGTCCTGGCCAATAAACAGGTCAGAATCGCAGCATCTCGTCCCGCTGGGAACTGGTACGGCTCTGGCTGGCCTGGGACAAGGCAGTTGTAGCAAAGGATTTTCAAACCCCTGAGGCAGGGCGGCTTGGGCCCAAAAGGGGACAGGTGAAGTCCAAGAACTAAGGACCCTCACAAACCTCCCCACCGCTGCTCAGACGGCGCTCCAGTACTGCGGTATAAGAACCACCGTAGACTAGAAAGTGAAAGGCATCTTTCTTTGGCCTCGCCTTTGCTAATGTGTGTGTACACACAATGCATATAGAAAAGCCTCAACAACCCCCTCTCTTGCACACACTTCTGCCCCCGGGAGAGGAGGAGAGAAGCCCAGGACAGAGGAAATCCCAGTGCTCAGAGTGGTATAAGAACCTGTAGAGAACAGAATTTAGTTCAAGCAGAGAACTCAGATCTCCAGCTTTCTAGCTGGCACTACTGTTTGTTGTTCTTCCCCTGGAAACCACAATTTATGGAAATAACCTCAATGCAACAGGGGGCTGAGGCTCACCTAATCTGCAGTCCTCTGGCCCAAGCAGCACCCTGAGCGTCACAGTCCGGCTCGCCCTACGCTGCAGGGATCCCTTCTAGTTCTTGGGTTCTGAAGCTATGCCCAAGTGCAAACCCATCGCTTTCTGGGGCCACCTTTCCCACATCGAACGGGCATCAGCCCCGGCAGCTCCATCCATGCAGGGCCCTGCCCAGCCCGAGCCAGGGTGCCCGCTGCGTAGCCCTATCGGAAGGGGAGCTGCATGGGTTAAGGAGCTGGGTGACACCATTCAAACCCAGCTGGTCCTGGTTTCTCCTAGGACAAGAGTGATGCCCTGAGCGCGGCTGAGCTGCACCGGGAGCTGGCCCTGCACACGCTGAACGAACAGAGGGAGTGCTTCCTGCTGCCCACGAGTGCCACGCACGCCGCGCTAGCCACTGCCACCAGCATCCGGCACGTGAAGAGTCTGCTGGTGGAACTGCTCTCCCAGCTCTGACGTGCTCTTCACACCCTAGGGACAAGCAGGTTGGACTGACCCTGCTGCTGCTCGTGTTTGCCTGGACTGGAGACTGCTGGTTCTGCACTGACGGGCCAGAGCCGCTCTACTCCCATGCACTCCTTTGGGGCCTATGCAAGCTGCCCGCAGCTGGCCGGCCCAGTCATGGATCTGTGGCGAGAGGAGAGAACAGCCTTTGTCCCCTGGCAGCTCAAGGGCAGAGTCTCCCACCTCTAGATGGGGCACAGTGATGTTTACACACAATATCCCTAACCCCGCGCAGCAGGGGCGGATGGGCACCATTGAGCCTGGTGCACGCGGCACAAAAGGGGCCCCGCAATGCCACAGCCCGTAAAGGCCCTGCTGTTTTGCAGCCCAGTTAGACGGTTGTGCCCCAGGTAAATGACATTTAAATTGACAACTCTAAATGAAGGATGCGCAGGCAGGCCTGGTGGGTGCTTCCTGGCCCAGGGAGGGTGGGCAATGGGGCAGAGGAGGGGCCATAGGAGCTTCTGCAACGAGGCTCTTCTCTGGCAGGCAGCAGTTGTCTTTCCATGGTGTGAAGGGAGCAGAATCCCCCATGTGGCCGGGGCTGCTGCAGGGGGCAGATGGGGTAGGTGCCTGACAGACAGAGGCACTGGTGCCAGTCCAGCTGCCAAGCAAAAGGCTGCACTCACTTCCCTGCACTCACATACGCACCCCCGCAGTGAGGAAAGGCAGTCGCGGCACCTACCGGCCTGTAATGGGCCCGGAGCAAAGCTCCACTGGGAGACTAAATCACCCCCAGATCAGTGGCTGAAACAGGGTGGGGCAGGGGGCGAGGGGAAGGGGGAGGTGCCTTGCTGGGAGACAAGGGAGGGGCAGGCACCTGCTGTTCCACAGGAGGGGTGCATCTGCCCTTTCCTGTCTCCAGCTGCGTAAGGGCCAGGTGCTTCCCTGGCTTGTAATCCCAGCCTGCGTGTGGAAGAGCCATGGGTAGGGTGGTCGGCCTGCCCCACGCTCCGCAGCAGATGGGTGGAGAAGGGGAGAGAGGCGGTTTCTGGAGCTGGTTGGATGCTCCTTGGGGAGTGACTCTTCCCCAAGCCGAGCGGTACCCCCATTCCTTCCCCTCGCCCTGCGTTAAGAGGGGGTGGAGGAGCCACTGGTGCAGCGCTACTTTACTGCATTCAGGCCGTTTGCTGCTGCCAGCCCCGGGGCTGGAACTGCAGAAGGGCAGAGGCAGAAGGATCTGGTGCGGGGCGGAGTGAGCAGAGCCCGGGGTCAGTAGCACCGAGGCGGCGAGGGGATGACACCCTCCTTGCTGTACCACTGAAGAGCCCCTGGAGGGACAGGGGTTCTCTCGGGCCAGTGACAATCAGCCTGAGGCACAGGAGCAGTGAGTGGCTCTTTGCAGCACCTGACGTCAGGATTAACCAATCAGGATGCTTTTACTAGATTAACCATTTGCAGCTGATAAAATACTTGGTCAGTCGTTTTGCTGTGAGAATAACCTATAAAAACGAAATCTCTCCCTGTCAGACTGTTTAAATACGACGAGTACGATAGTAAACGGAACGATGAATTCATACGACTGTGGCTTTTGGGGTACCGCTGATCGCTAATCTGGCTCCTGACCCCCGGAGGCCCGAGTATCACTCTGTAGAGATAAGGGCAAGTGTGCGTCCCGGCAGGTGAACGTGTAGCGCTGGGGAAAGGCAGCACCCTCCCACTCCCAGGGCTGCTGTTCCGAAGCAGAGAGCAGCAAAGCCCTGTGGACTCCTGCAGGGGGACTGTGAACAATCCCGCCCCATGGCTGCACCGGACAGGGGGCCACAGCACCACCCGTGAAGAACCAGAGCAGTTCCTTGGGTCAGCGCCGGGGCCACCCCGACTCCACACAGTGCAGGCAGGAGCTGGAGCCAGCTGCACTCGGGTGTATTCACGCTGGTTTATTGTAACTCGGAGCTGCAGGACACAAGAGACGGTCTCTTCCCTTCGCCCCCACTAGGGTGAGGCAGCAGCTGACTCCCCAGCAGCCGTACGGAGGAGCCCGTTCTAGCGCACGCTCGTTCCCACCTTCTAGTTCAGCGAGCCCCAGCCTGCGAAGGGTGAAATGGCACCAGCAGGCAGAGGCAATCTTCCCTTGGTTGCCTGGGGAGTGGCAGCACAGGACCTGCAGCTGCGGGTGGGTCCAACAGGACAGGGTGGGAGCAGTCATTGCTGGTCCATCTTGACCTGCTGCAGGGATGCAGTGAAAGCCTGGAACTCCTCCGGGTAGAAGCGCTTATACACACTGATCTTCCTCTTGATCTGCTTGGGCGTGTCCTGGTAGTAGTTCTTCTCATCGCGAGCCATGTCCTGGGGGTGGGGAGAGGGGACAGTCAGGGCAGCTGCCTCGTGGGGGCTGGATGGAGCAGACATCCAGGAGACCCCCACAGCCCAAGAACAAGCACCTCCACGGCCGGCTGCACGCAGCACAGGGGTGGCACCTCGAGCCACCCACCCGACTCCACTCACAGGCAGGTGTGGTTAGAGATTGGGTGAAGTTTCATGCAGCCCAAAGGTGACTCAGATGCAAACCAGGAGATTCAAAGAGCCACTTCCCTGACAGAGCCCCCAGACTGGGATGCAGGCTCCAGGGCACAGAACACCTCTGGCTGCTTCTCGCCGCCCTGCCCCCCAAACGGCTAAGAAGTTGCCGTGATGGGGTTGCCCTGTCGCTCTCCCACTGGCCACAAGCACTGAGGCAGAGGCTCCCAGACACCTCCTCCAACCCTCCCCCCGCAAAGGCAGGGACCACCCACCTTGTAGTTCTCGCCATGGTTCCGTACCATGTACTGCACATAATCGATAAGGTCTCTGGAGAGCGTCTCCGACTTCTTCTCCGGGAGGCTGGCCTCATACTCCAGCTCTAGGCACCGCAAGCAGAGACACAGTGACGCAGGCAGACAAGAGACAGAACCATGCAGTGTTTCTAAGGAGCCCTGACCTGGTATCTGTGGAAATGAGACTGAGCCATCGTCACTGGCAGTGGCTAGTCTATCTCGGGGACACGTCCCACATTAATGGCCACTCCCCGTTCGTGGCGGCAGAGACACCAACACCTAGTAACCCGGGGCACTGCAGCTCAGTGGCTTAGAGCAGACAACACGCGTTCGAAGTTCCCAGACTCAAGGCCGCCTACCGCATGTGATGTGTGTCTGCCTCATCGGCTCAGTGGCCAGCTCCAGTGCTCAGATCTGAGAGCAGGCAGGAGGGTTGGCATGAAGAGAGATGCCCTGGCTGGGGGATCAGAGATCGAGCGCTTAAATCCCAAGCCAGGGACAGAAGCTGGCAGGGCCTTTGACGCTTTTGCCAGAGCAGACACTTTGAGGGCTTCGGCTGGTGATGTTCAGGGGCTAATGACTCCAAAACCCAGCTAGGCCAAGGTCCAGCTCACCCATCACTATGGGACAGTCTCCCTAACAGCCTGTATTACACTAGGCGCAACCGTCATCCCCCACCTCACAGCCACACGCTACTACGTCTCCGAGGCCTCAGACGGGAGGAGCTGCCTCTGCAGGAAGCTTCCCAGGATGCTCCTGGGGGCTTGTAGTCCTGCTACAGAAACCAGCTTTCACCCACCCCCTTTTTGATGTGACAAGAAGCCAACAGGGTTTGCCTCTTTGTTTCCTTGTTGCAAAGAGCACCAGAGATCAGTGGGTCTCGGAGAACGATCAGAGCTCTCCTGGTGAGAAGAACCAAGGCAAGGCCCAGAGGAGTGGGGAGGGGAATCCATCAGACGGATCCTCCCCTAGGGCACAGGGCAGAGCATATGAACCAGTGGTAGCTCCGCTCTAGGAACAGGGGTTGTTGGCTACTTGAGCTCCCTCTGCTGGCTGCCCCCACAAGAGAGCTCTAAAGCCATTTCTGACATCGGTGGCAAAGCAGCGGCTCCATAAGAATAAATGCCAGAGTCGTGGCACAGCAGGGATCCGTAATCCCCGGCTGAAGGGTGCCTACTGCAAGAGCAAATACCCAAGCTTTGCCCAATTGAGGGCAAGTTACCAGCCCACCCAGGAGCCTGAGAGCTGCACCTCGTTCACAGGAAACGAGCACAGTGGGAACTGCAGTGCCCAGAGGCTGCCGTGGCCAGCAACGCGAGCGCTCGTCGAACCAGAGGAAGGTGGTACCAACCGTCCAGGACGTAAGGCTTCTGCACGACTCTCTTCCCTTTGTCTTGGCCATCAACCTCCATGTCCATCACCTGCATTGAATGGGAGACGAGACCGCTCAAGAAAACTCCATTCACCTGGGGCTCATGCATCCAGACATGGCCTTGGTGGCTGTTCCTTCCCCAGCCAGCCACTGTACCACTGACCGGCTTAAACACATTTCCTAGTCCATGTAACTACGACCACCTCGGCGTTTGAAAAGCCTCATTTACCCTTCGCTTCTTATGCCGTGTGGCTGGCCTAGAGTCACTGCCCACGTTGAGGAAATGCCTATGTGAACATAGATGCTTTCAGGTTTTTGATCACAAGCCCTGTGACAATATTTGCTAGGGCCAAGTTTGGCCTGACAGCATCTGCTTTAACAAAGAGGGGGGCTGATCCCTGCTTTCTGCCCCTCTGAGCCAAGTGAAGCGTCTCCAGGCTAACCCCACTGCCCCTGGCTAACGAATCCCCAAGGAAAAGAGACAGCAGCTCCTTGCACATGCGCGTAAGCTCTCCCTGCATTGCCACCCCCGCCCTCCACACACACACTCACTAGAGAAAGAATCAAGATGGCAGACCCCACTGAGTCCACACACCAGGGACCAAGGCAGGGCAGATTTTCTAGTACCTTGTCCAGTCTAGTTAGGGGTCTCCTATTGTGACTGGGCATCCACCAGTGCCCTTGGAGAATTGTCACCCATCCAAGTTGGGGAGTTTTGCCAGATAACCCAGCTGATGTTTTCCCTTATGTTCATTTCCACTCCTTGGGCCCCCTCTTGATCCATGGGGTTTAGCCCCTTGGGAGACGTGTAAAAAGCAACAGAGAGTCCTATGGCACCTTTAAGACTAACAGATGTATTGGAGCATAAGTTTTCGTGGGTGAATGCCCACTTCGTCAGATTGCACCCACGAAAGCTTATGCTCCAATACGTCTGTTAGTCTATAAGGTGCCACAGGACTCTCTGTTGCTTTTTACAGATCCAGACTAACACGGCTACCCCTCTGATACTTGGGAGAAGTGTGTTTCTCTTATGCTGTACTTACCGGTAGCTGCCTTTTCCGGATGGGAATCGCCTTGTTGGGGTCTGCAGCCAGCCCCATTTCAGCCAGGTTCTGAGACACGGATTTGGTTCTGTCCCACGCATGTCTGATGTGGGAGCTGGCCAGAGACAAAAGTGGGAGGAAAGTGGCTATTTCACACCCATCACCACATCAATCAATGGCCCATCCATGCAGCAAGAGCCCTGTTCCCACTACCTGTGTCTGGCCAGAGGAACCTCAGGAAACCCCACACTTCCACCCCCTCTGTGGCCAGGGCAGACCCTCCCAGGAGCAGGGTCTTTAATTCTCATGCAGTACCGGTGACCCCTTTATGGGGTGGCTCGCACCCTAGTGGGGGGTGGGGGGGGCTGTCCCGAGGGGCGCAGCCTCCCCCCGACCCACTGCACAGCCTAACCAGCAATGGAGTCCAGAATATTGCCCACTCTGCCCCACGGCAGGGACCCACCCTCTCCCCTCGGTCCAGATCCCACCGCTCCCCCCCAGTCCCTCCCCGACCCCCTCCCCCCACCCCCCCCCCTCCCTCCCCTCCCAGCCCCTCCTCTCCCCCCACTTCGGCCGGGCCCGCTCCCCCCTCCCAGCCCCTCCCCTCGGTCCAGATCCCCCCGCTCCCCCCCAGTCCCACCTCCTCTCCGGCCCAGGTACGGCCCGGTCCGCTCCGCTCCCCCACCAGCCCCTCCCCTCGGTCCAGATGCCCCCGGCCCGGCCCGCTCACCATTCGATACGGGGCGCCGCCCGCTTGCGGCTCTGCCGGTTCAGCCGCTTGCGGTTGACGCTGTAGCCGAACTTTTGGCGCCGGTTTTTCCCTTTGGCTTTCGGCATCGCGGCGGCTCCGAACTCACGCGGCCGCAGTCAGAGACCCCAGGGCCGCCGGGCTGGGCCGAGCGCTGGGCGTGATGGGAAATGTAGTTCTACCGTGAGGGCTTCCCTGAGACCTTCGCTAGGGCCCGGTCTGGGGTGGACTACATATCCCAGAAGGCCTTGCGCTAACACGGCCGCTGCAACCGTGTGGCCTGCTGGGATATGTAGTCCCACGGCTGCAATTGACTTCCGTTCCAAGTACGGTGGCTGAGGAGGCTCCTTGGCCGTCACCTTCCTGTGCTGCTCGCGGGAGTGGTGACCATGGCTCAGAGCTCCCCGCCGCCCTTTGACCCCAGCAGCCCCCCCCTTATCGAGGGCTTCATCCCCACCCCCGTGCACCGGGAGGGGTTCCGGGACAAGTTCCTGCGCAAGAGCCGCGAGAACCCGCTGGTGCCCATCGGTGAGTGGGGGTGGGAGTGGGTCGGGGGGGCGGGAGCGAGGGGCTGGGGTGGGTGGGTCTGGGGGCAGTGGGAGCGGGTTGGGGGGGAGGGAGGAGCCTGGAGGGGCGGGTCTGGGGGGAGTGGG
>NC_048305.1:1321096-1334480 GCF_013100865.1 Trachemys scripta elegans | reverse complement strand
TGGAGGGGCGGGTCTGGGGGTGAGTGGGAGCGGGGGGGGGCGGCGGGAGCGAGGGGCCGGGGGGGCGCAGGGGGGAGGTGGGAGCGAGGGGCTTGGGGGAAGTGGGTTGGGGGAGGGGCCTGGATTGAGTGGGGGGGGCAGGGGGCGGGTCTGGGGGGAGTGGGCGTGAGGTGCCTGGGGTGGGGCAGGCGTGAGGGGCCGGGGTGGGTGGGTCTGGGGGGAGTGGGAACGAGGGGTCTGGGGGGAATGGGAACGAGGGGTCTGGGTGAGACAGAGTGCGTTAGAGGTCAGGGGGAGGGTGTGGCATGGGGGAAGCTAGGGGGCTGGGTGCCTGTTGGGGTGTGGGGGTATATCTGAGGGGAGTGGGGAGCTAAGAGTCTGGGGGGATGGGGGAGTTAGGGACCTGGGGGTCCAGAATCAGGGGCAGGGATGATGTGAGGACGAGTAGGAGGAAGCGGAGCTGAGTGAATACCCTTCCCCATCCCATCAATGAGGGGTTTGGGAATGCTCAGGAAATGGGACATAACCCGGGGTGACCCTCTCCTGCCGGAGGGTGTTATCCAGTGCCTACTAACCCTGAGGGCAGGGAGAGGGAGGTGAAGCAGGGGAAATGGGGTGGGGAGGGAGGAGACATTGAGGTTTGGGGAAAGGGGTGGAGTGAGGGGTGCCCCACAGATTTCAGCCTACTGCCCCCCACTAACCTCCCAGTGTTGTCCCTCTCTGCAGGCTGCCTCTCCACTGCAGGGGCTCTGATCTATGGACTCATTTGCTTCCAGAAGGGCAATACCCACCAGTCCCAGGTGATGATGCGGGCCCGTGTCCTGGCTCAGGGCTTCACCATTGCTGCCCTCATGGTGGGGGTAGTGGCCACAGCAATGAAAGCTCAGAAGTGAGGTCAGGCTGGCCATGAGCCGCAGTCTCCAGGAATGGACAGACAACCTGTGCTTCATGTCGCAGAAATGGGCCCTTTGGCTGCTCTCATCTTGCTGGGGGACCAGCTCAATGGTGGTGGAGCAATTATTAAAGATCCTACTGGGTTCTAGAGTTTTGGAAATGCAGCGAATACACCTGAGTGATTCAACCTAAAACCTGACCTGTGAGATTTCTTGACTCCATGGGCACTCATCCTTTCCTGGGGGACCCACAGGCAGCATCAGGATAAGGCCTCTGTCTCTAGCACCCAGCATTATTAATCGCCGTTGAACCCATTGCCTTGGTGACCCTCATGGGGAAGGGGCTGTGCTGGGGCTTAGGCAAATCAAGTGATGCACCTTTCTGGGTAGGGAGTGGGAGCAAGAGAGCAGTCCCCCTCTCTGGGGCTAGATCCTATCTAGAGAGATCACATCCCATGACCAGGGCTTGTCTGGAGAGAATGGGTGATCAATTAGGTTACCAACCATAAGCCAACTGCACCCGTGCTTCGTAAAGAGAAAATTGCAGTGAGATTCTGATCAGGACATTGAATTCCAAAGCGGAGGGAAATTGTGAAGGGTTCTTCCGTACTATATGGAGGGGAGGGAGAACAGGTAGAGAACCACTACCTTGCTGCTGTAGTGATGGAGATTAGGACACAGGAAATGTAGCTTCCTGTTAGAATGTGTGAAATTGGAGGGTTTCAAAGGTGGGGTCAGATAAGGTCTGTGGTTTTTTAATAATATTTTGGTTGGAGTTTAACTGCTGTGAAACTAATCAATCTTTGTCAAGAACTAAAACTTCCTGCGTTCTGAGTCTCTAATGCCCAACGGGAGCAGTATTTTCTCCTGTCTTAACAAACTTCCCAGCAGGAGACTCCATCTGAAAGCTCTCCATGCATTAATGGAACGTGTTTAGTATTAATATTGAAAGATGGGGGGGAAAAACCCAGATAAGGGCAAAAATCTCAATGAATATGGATCCTCCTTTAGCAGATATTGATGTAGTTCCAAAGTATTATAAAGAATCTTTGGTCTTCCTAGGTCAGACATGCAGAGCTGGGGTGGGAGGATTTAATGAGAGGGAGGGAAATGGGTCTGTTGAATCTAATCATCTTATCTGCTGGGTGTAGTTCTCCTGTCCTTCCTTTTGGCAGCTGCGTAGTGCAGGACTCTGATGGAGAAAGGCAGAAAGCAGATGGTATTGACAGCACCAAACTGGTGGCTGGGGTCCTGCATTGAGCAGCTGACAAAAGGAAGGACATGAGGAGCTACACACAGCAGACGCGATGATCTATGCAGAAGATTCGTGCCATGAGGGGGTCTCCATGCCATATTGTGTCCAGGGAATCTTTGTGACTGGGGAGGGTCCCAGCTTTTCCTCTCGGAGGTTTGCTGCCCTGTACTCGTAAACAGCCAAATGGCCTAGAATCTTTGAGAGAGTGAATGTGGAAGCCTATGAGGGCAGCTTCTCTGAGTAGAATAAAGCTACTTGGAGCTGGACAGAAGGAAGTCAGAGAACAGACTCCCATCCCCCTTCCCCTGGCCAGAGCCCAGGGGCTTGCATTGGCCATTTGGATGGACAGGGGGGTTTGTTTCAGTCAAGGGTGCTGTGACTTTGGCTCTCGGCACAGGAGGAAGGGATGGTGGGGTTAGTCTGACAAAGTGCCTTGTTCGTTTGCAATCTGGCGGGGCTCAGAGCGGTGGGGTTGGCTCATCTCGCCCAGCCAGGATCTGCTTCACAATGGGCTGTTTGGATTTAAGGTAATGGGAGTTTCGCTATAGCTGACGCCCTAGCGTCAGGCATGCTGAGGTCCTTGTCTCTGTTGGGAATAAAGACAGCCAGGTCACATGAAGCTCCGCTTTGGAAGTAGCCCGTAGAGTCAATTCAAGCTAGAAGAGCAGGTCCTGGGAGGTGGCCTGCAGGAGGCCAGTGCATTTGTATCTGATTGTGTTGACAGGTGAAACTGTTTCTCTTCAGTGGGGGTGGCGGCTGCTGTTAATAAACCTTCCTTTGGCTGAAGAAGCTCCATGTCTTGGCTCTATCCCTTGTGCTACCTCCAAAGAGGACTCTGCATTGCACAACTGAAGCTGACTTGTTTCAGGCCAGGGGGCAGCTGCTTCTACCATCCCATCCAGCAAGGCTCTGAGCACCTCTCCCCTGGAGCCTGGGGGCACGTGCCCAGTTCCGGGAGAGGGTCCGCACAACAAAAGCTTCCCCAGATGCTGACGTCTGAATGGAGCGAGACTGGCGATGTCTGCTCAGGAGAATCCAGCTGTGTGGGGGACGCCCAGCTCCAAACACGATCCTGATTAGCTCTCTGCTTCCTGGAGGCTCCGAATTCATCAGCCACCCCGAGCCGAGCCCACAGCAACTGCTGGAAGTAAAGCTGCAGAGTGAACCCAGCTCACTCCTGCTTTTCCTTGAGGTTGGCTCCCCTCCCTAAGGTCTCCTTTGAGCCCTGCTGCGAGCGAGGCCCCAGTCTGCGGGGTGCTTTGCGGGCTCAGCGCTGCAGCGGATTCCCCCACGCCCGCTCGGAGAGACGCGTCAGCCTAGAAAGAAAGCGAGCGGCTGCTCCTTGGGCTGGGTGGGAGTCATGTCAGTTTATTTGTACAAGGTCACATATACCAAAGCTGGGGGGACACAGAACAGCCAGAGCTGCCACCTGGGATGGAGGAGGATCCGGGCCCTTGTCTGTAAAGCAGCAGCACCAGCTATCACCCTGGGGTCCTGCTCCCTGCTAGAAATGAGGGCGGGATGCCTAGGCCGTGCTTCCTGCTGGTAGGCGTACAAGGCAGGGTAGGGGGACTCTCCCATGGGCTAGCTGGGCGGCTTAGCCTCTGCAGGCTTGGGGAGCCTGGGCTACCGCCCTCAGCCGCTGACACACCCAGTAATTAACAGACCTGCCCAGCAATGAAGCCTGGGAGCGGCCCGCACAGCCCGCGTGAAAGGAGGCATCACTGTCACTGGCATGGAAGTCAAACCCACCCACCCTCCATTCGTGCAGGCGCTAGGCCCAGTTTCAGGCTGCTGCTCTGCCGCTCTCAGGGTCCTGGAGCAGGGAATCCCGGCCGGGCGTCTCAGAGCAGCCACGTCCTCCTGCCAAGAGCCGCAGCCCTAAACCTGAGCAGCAGGACTCAGCTGGGGCAGGGCTGGGTCTGCAGGGGAGAGAGGTTCCCCTGTGCCTCACCCCATTGGCTGGAAGGGGCTCCTGGCTTTATGGACTTTGCCCTGAGCTCCCTGCCAGTGTCTCCTCCCAGCCTGCTCTCCCCACCCAGCACACCAGGCTGCATGCCCTGTGCGAGCTGTCCCACGCCTGACCCAGTCCCTGCCCAAGGTGAATGCGGCCAGGACAGAGACGGCAAGAACATGGCAGGAGGCAGAGCCCCAGGGCGAAGTGGGTCTAGCGGGCCTGTCTGCTCTTGAGTGTACAGATGGGTTCTGGGAGCTGCATGGCGCTGCCCTAGCCTCACCAAGCACCTATTGACAGAGCAGCTGAGAAGGGGCTTGGGGAGGAAGCTGAGCCCCCTCCCCAAAGGGCATCGCGCAGGGGAGGAGAGTGGGGTCCCTTTAGCTGGCAGGCCAGGGGTGGGACAAAAGAAACATGCAGCCACAAGCCCCTAGGCCAGGCTGCCTCAGCCAGTACCTGTCCCCACGCCAGGCCCTCCCCTTACTTTTCCAGGGCCCATCAGTTGCTCAGAGGCAGGGCAGAGTCCAAACACCAGCGCTAGAGTTTTTCCTGGGGGAGTATCAAGTTCATGTGGGGGGAGGGGGGCGGGGGGGCACGGGTTTTCTCTCCCTGGCCAAGCTCAAAGGGGGATCTCAGCCCGTGTCTCCTGCAGCAGGGCAGGGGCAGCTCTGCTTGAGCTCTGCACTCCCCTCCCTTCACATAGGAGCAGAGGAAGTGCCGGAGCAGCTCAGCCCAGGGGCCCATCAAACCTGGTATCCCGGCTCCATGATAGGCCAGGAGCGGGTGCTCCAGAGGGAGGAACAAGACGTTCCCTCATGAGCAGTGGTGGAATAAGCTCCCCTAGGGGAGATGTCTCCTGAGCCCTGACCTTGACTTGTCAAAGCCATCGCTGTGTCCTTAGCCAGCCGCATGCCCAATCCCGTGAGCTCAGCCTTAGCACTGTCCTGTGGCAGAGAGTTCCCCAGGGCAGGGGTAGCCACTGCCATTGCCTCTCCAGTCCTGCAATGCTAGAAACACAGACTAACACTGGAGGAGGAGCTGGGGGTTATGCTCCTGCATGCTCTCAGCTCTGCCTTGCCTGGAGTGTCCCTGACTGAATTCTCCTTTTTCCCTGGCAGCTTGTGTGCAGCCAGCCGCTGCCTCCAGCCGACGTCACACCTGTGCAGCCATGAACTGGCCCTGCCCCTCCCAGTGTCACAGCCACCCCCTGCAGGCAGCGCAGCATCATCCCCCGTTACAGGCGGACACACGAGGGGCAGGGTCCCATGAGAAGTTGGGATTAGAACCCAGGCATCCTGGCTCCCAGTCCCATGCTAGGATACTAGACAATGCTGCCTCTCATCCCACTCTCACCCAGTGCCGTGGCCAAGAGGCAGCAGGGTCTGCACCCACCGGACTGGCTCAGCTCTCTGCCCCGGGGGAAGAAGCTGGATGGGTCTGAGGCAGAGATGGGAGAGTCGATGTGAGGGACGGCAAGGAGACCCCGGGATCTCTCGCAGCGTCAGAGGCCTGTGCCTAGCCTGTCGGCGTCGAGCTCCCTGCCCCAGAGGCAGCGGGGGAGGGAGCCCAGCCCTGTTGCCCAGGGAACCACCATGGTAATAAATAAGTGTAAAAAGAGACCAATGCACCCTTTAAGCAAAGGAAAATCGGGACGGTTACAACCAGCAACCCAACCAAGCCAGCCACGCACACCAGGGAGCAAAGGGGGTGGGGGAGCGGAGGCAGGGGCAGCAGTGCCCCTTGCTGGCGTCCGACTGAACCTGCTGTGCTTGTCCAGGCGAGCCCGCTGGCGGAGGAGTGGCCCGTGTCCTCCCCTGCCCCCCCCCCACTCTTTGGTCGTGCTGGGTGGGCGGTTAGCGGGACAGGGGCGTCTGTTTGAGGGAAATGAGCACCGAGCGCATCCTCGACACGTCCTTCCATTGCTTGCTGCTTTTGGGGTTGAAGTCACACAGCTGGGCCACCTTCTCCCACTCTGTGCCAGGGTTTTCTTCCTTGGACTCCTTCAGGAAGACTTCCTCCGAGGCCCTGTGGGAGACACGGGGGTCAGTCCCTGAGGGAGAGGGGGCTGCTGGGCCTCCCTCCTGAGACCAGGGCGGTTCCTGTTTCCCAGTGGGTCGGACCCAGGCACTGCTAGGCACCACATCTGCCCTCCCACGCGGTTCACCCCCATCACCTCTCCCATGATCAGGCAACGCCCCCTCCTTCCGGGACACAGAGTCCTGGCTGGGCCATTCCAGAGCAAGCGCTTGGGGCCCCAGCCAGCTGCTCCCAGGAGAGACCAGCAGCCCGCCCCTTTGCTTTGGGGATGTGGGTAGCCCAGTGTCACAAACAACAGCCTCGGGACTAGCCTGGCCATTGGTATCCTACTGTCCTAGAGCCGCTGGGCTCAGCACAGCCAACCTGCCTGCCCGAGCCTGGGCCAGCCCCAACAATGCACACGCCCAGCTTGCAAACCATCCTCCCCGTCCCTGCTGGGCTCACGCTCCCAGATCTCCAGGCCCGAGGCAGCCGGCTCCCAGCAGCGAGCGAGGCTCTTACACACCCAGACAGAGCCGTCTGCCTCACGTGAAGGGTGCCCCAGGTGCCGACCCTCCCTGCGCTCAGACTCCGGGGGGCCTGCGCTCACCTGGGACGTTGCCAGCCAGCCCTGGGGAGGCAGGTGCAGCAATCCCCCCCAGGGGCATGGGGGGGGGCAGATTCTTGATGGGGCACCTCCCCCCTTTCTACCTGCCTCAACAGGCTTGATCCAAAGCCCCACTCACCTCTTGTGAATCCGCCAGAAGGACGTGCTCAGCTGGGTGCCCCCCCCCCCCCCGCCCTGGAGGCCAAGGGCCCCTGGGAACCCCTATCTGGGCAGTGAGTGTCTCTGAGGGTTGAAATCCCCAGGGCTCTCTAGGGAAAGGACACAGAGACAGCAAGAGGCACATACACGTAGCCGATCACGTCGGCGTCCGGCTGCTGGTAAAATGCTTTGTCAGCAATCCTAGCGCATGAGCAGGAGACAGGGAGAGCAGACGCAGAGCAGCCAGGCAGGCAAAGGGTTAGATAGAGAGAGAGAGACGGGGTTAGTGTCCTTCCCCAGCCCGACGGGGCAGGGAACCCGTTCCGATTCGCTAGTGAGCCCGG
Source organism: Trachemys scripta elegans (assembly GCF_013100865.1). NCBI lineage: Eukaryota > Metazoa > Chordata > Testudines > Emydidae > Trachemys > Trachemys scripta. The sequence continues at coordinate 1,327,252 of NC_048305.1, read as the reverse complement.
GCTCCCAGCAGCAGGGCAGGAACATAGAAACCCCCCAGTGCGAGGCAGGCAGTGAAATCGGACTGACTCGGTGCTTAGATGCCACAGCACCAGCATCACGGAAACAAGCGTCTCACAGCATCCGGACGGGATGAGACCTTCCGGAGCGAGGCATCTCCTCCGCAGGGCACCTCTCAGAGGAGTAGGGGTGTGACCCCATTTCCTGACAAAGATCCCCACCACCACTCTGCTGCTGGGCTCCAGCCCAGGGGTGGCTGCATTTCAAGGCCCCAGGGGACTGGGAGCTATTATTGACAGTGTCTATTGCCGGTAAGAGCCACTGTGGATCTGGCTTTAGGACTCTGGGTGGACCAGCCCCTGGCACCTCCTCTGGCTGCACGCAGCTCAGCTGAGCGACAGGCTCCCTGCATCCCCGGCCGGCCCCACCGCCCCATCCCCCACCATACCTGTTGTTAACTCGGTTCTTCTCCATCTGCTCACTCTGACGCACATTCCACTCCTCCAGGTCCTTCTTGGCCTTTTCACGCCATTCCTGCTCCATCACCTTCGAAGCAGCATCTAGAGCACAAGCAGGACGGACGGTCAGCAGGTTCTGCTGCAGGGGTCAGCTCGCTCCCTTGGCGGGAGAACAGAAGCAGACAGGGCTGTACAGGCAGCAGGGTCCCGGGTCAGAGACTCTTGTCCTGGGGCAGATGCTCACGTCACCAGACCACCCTGCTGCTCCAGCACGAGCTTCCCATCCTCCCAGTTAAGCGCATGCCCGAGGGACTCTGCAGCCCCCAAGGACGAGGCTTTCAGCGCCTGCGTGTGGCCCACTCTCTCCAGGCCCGCCGAGCAGCAGCACTCCCGCTGCAGAAGCCGGGTGGAGCACGCAAGAGGAGGCTTCAGTGAGAGAGGTGCTGCAGGCAGCATAGGAGCTGGGGCACCCACCCACACTTCCTGCCGGGAGCCCGGCCCTTGGGTTGGCGCCCCAGCCAGGGTCAGGGAACATGAGCCTGGGAGGGCAGGGTGTCTCCCCGGGTGCCCTGGGAGTGTGGCAATGCAGTAGAAAGGGCCTAGGAGTCCATGTTCTCCGCAGCTGCTAGGGACAGAAGCGGGCAGGGTCTCCACGCTGTGTAGAGGAGCCGCCCGCCCCGCCCACCCCACTCACCCAGCTCCTGCAACCGTTTCTTTTGCTCCTCCCGCCATTTGCGGATACTCTCGGGCTCCTGGGTCAGCCTGTCAGCCCGGGCGATGGCTGCGTAGCCGTCCGTGGGGCCATTGGATTCCTGCAGGGGACAAGCACTTCCCCATGAAAAGCAGCCCTCTCCAGCACTCCCTGCCTGCCCCCAGACCCTCCCTAAGCATGGCACAGCAAGGGCACGTGTTCAGAGGAGCCCCGGCGGGTGGAACCCCTGCAGAGGGGTGAAGTGTGATGCCCCCCTCTGGATTGATAGTGACCAAACCCACTGAGGGGCCCAAGAGGAAGAACTGGGGGGCTCAGTCTGTTCCCACATCCATAGCAAGGAGCCCACCCCCGTGGCTGACCCCAAGCACCCCCTCAGCACAGAGACAGGGGCCACCAAGGCCAGACGCCCTCCTTGCCGACAGCTGGCACCTTCTAACAGCATCAAACCCGTCTCACTGCCCAGTTCCTCCCACCTGCCTCCTGCCGAGCAGCCACTCACCGGCGCAACCCGATAGAACTTGCCATTCGCTGCCAACACGACTTTCATGTCTGTCCCGTCACGCCCCCATCAGCTGCTGCTGCTCTGGGGAGGGGCTACGGGCTGCACCTTTGTGACATCATCCTAACAACTGGCATCACGGGGCAGACGCAGCCACCTGGCTAATGCGCCTGTGAAGTCATAGTCATTCTGACGGGGCACTGTCCTGCTACCGATCCCTCCACCCCGCTGGTTGGAACCAGACGCCTCCCTTTTTCTGGGTCCTAGTGTCATACTGTTGGCGTCACACCCTGCCTCTGTGGGGAGAATCCTGGTGTCCCGCCCGCACCGCCGAGTCCCCGGAATGAGGGGCCGGGCACAGTCACCGATAACAAGGGGTGTTCTAGCTCTGGCCAGGGGAGTGCCGAACCTCAGTCCACAGGGCCTGCAAGGTGGTGCTGTGCTGCCCAAGCAAACCCACTGGGTGACTGTTCCTAAGTGCAGGGCAGGGCAAAGGGTCTGGCTCTCACCTGAAAGAAATCTCCGTTCACAGTGGCCCCCACGTCCTCAAAATCAGCTGCATTGGAGGCAAGGGAGAAACATGTTACCCAGCTGTTAGCAGCACACGAGGGACCCAAGATTGCTGGTTTCAGCTTGGCACACAGAGCTGTGTGTGTTGGGGTGTGCAGAGCTCATGGCTGAAATAGCAGGGGGCTGGGGGATCATGACTGAACAGCACTGGGAGAGCTGGGGGGGTGAGCCCAGGGCCGGGATAGTGGGGGGCTGTGGGTCGGAAGTGAAGGGCACTGGCAGAACTGTGGGCGTGGGGCTGTGGGTCAGAGCTGTGCAAAGGGAAGCTTGTGCAGCTCTATCTCCCTGGCTCTAGTCAGTAAATCCCTCACCTTGCTGACAGTAATTCCCTTGGCTTCACTTCAGCTCATGCAAAAGGCAGCAGCCCCCTGCTCCCAGCACTATGATCACATTCTGCCCACCCGCCCTGCCTCCTCCTGGCTGCCTGGGGAGAGGTGGAGGGATTCTAAGCTATCAGGTTGGGATTTAAAGCCCTTATAGCCGAGGGACAAAGGAGGGCTCAGTGCTAGCCCCAGGGTGTGAAACTCCCTCTCTGAGGAGCATGTCCCTCCGCCTCTCCCCACCAGACACGTGTGTCCGAGGGGATTCGGCTCCGGTGTATTTATGTCCTTATGACACTTTTCCTGGTGCTTTATCTGATCCAGTGATTAGAGCAATTGCAGGGCACTGCTCCCAAGCCCCCAAGCCGGGAGGCTGGCCAGGTTTAAGCCGCACTGATTGTTATTATGACTATTATTAGTAACAACAAATATTCCCCCAACTTTCAAACATTCTAACCAAAGCCAAGGTCCCTGAGCGGTGAGGTCACACATGGGCACATCATGTGATTGGTCATTCACAGGGGCAATCAGCTGAATCCCTCCAACCAGCTCCTGGGACTCCCAAACAGAGGCTGGACCATTTTGACTCCACTTTGCCTGTGCTGTGCCATACCCAGTTGAGGCAGGCAAGAAGGTCCCAGAGCCTTTGGCGGGGCAGCCTGCAGATGGGCCACACAGCCAGCTAGGCGCATGGAGCGGTGGCGCTGTTGTTGGGCCCACAAGACCACCAGGGAGTCCCAATGCCACACCTGGGGCAATGCTCCGACGGGGCAGAGCTGGGAGGAGGGACATTACATAAGGGCTGGGAACTGGAAGCTCTGGGTTCTACTCACAGCACAAGCATTGACGCCCTATGACTGGGCAGGTCCCCTCCCTCTGTGGCTCAGTCTCTCCCCCTATAAAATGGGCAGAATTATCTTCCCCCACCCGCTCGCCCCTTCAGAGATCTGTCCCTGAGATGAGCCTGTTGGGCATATTGACCAGGCTCCCAGCTGTTAGGTTGTGGAATAAATATGAAAGTAAAGAACTAAAGTTAGCTTTGGTTAAGAAAATATACGCACTGTGAAGCAAGGTACTGACTAGCTAGTAGAAGGAAGGCTTTGAAAATCATGAGTTATGGGGCCAGAAGGAATGAAGGAGGAAGGATGTCTGGTTCAAAAAGTAATTAATGAGGCAAGGGACAGTTTCTACAAAGACGGCCTCTGATCGGTAGGGGAGACTGCAGACGGTTTCAAATAAGACAACAAGAATCTGTCTTAAAAGGAGCCAACATGGACTCTCTCACCCCAGATACCTGTGCTATCTTAAAACTAAAGGCTAGGCGAGCCTAGGTGCCATGAAAAAGCTGTTGGACAGCAGGTAGGAGGGGAAGAGATGAGGAGGAAAGACCTTGGGAGAACGGAGGTTGTAAATCCTCTCTGGATTAAATTTGAAAACTAGGGTGAACTGTCTCCAAGTATTTGTTAGCTCAAGTGGTAATGGGCTATGGCAGCATTGGTCTGTTGGGGGGTATAAAAAGAGTGATGAGTTTGAGGGTTCTTTGTCAGACCCTACGTCATCATGCTGGAGCACGCCAGGATGAGACTGTTTTCCCTAGATCTGGCCCATCCATAAGTATACTGAATACATTGTGACTGTCTCGGGTGTAATGACTGCTTATTTTTAGGCAGTCAGGCATGTTTTGAGCAACTGTATAAAATATTATTTGGCCTTTGGACTCAATAAAGGAATGTACAGTTAAATTAGTGTCTGGTAGTCTCCCATATTAATATTAATTATTTCTAATATTACTAATAATTCCAACTGAGGTGAAGGCTATTTGGGGCAAAGGGGAGCCAGACTCCAGCCCCTTTGATGGCCTTGGAGGGGTAGTGGAGCACTGAGAAGAGGCCCCTGCCTCCATCTAGAGAGGGATGTGGGTTCTCCCCAATGACATGCAGGCAGGCAGGGGCCTGCAGCTCAGTTGGACCCCCATGTCCTGGATTCACACAGCCAATGCAGCCGGGCATGGGCCAGACCAGCCATGGGGCTCACAGCTTCCTTCCTGGGAATCAGGCAACTTCACAGCCACAGCCCAGCTGAGCTAATGGCCTTAGGGGAGGCTACTCAGGGGAGAGACAGCATGAAACAGGGGCATGAGGAAGCAGACTTCGACCTTCCACCCTGCCAGCTGCTCCAGTCAGAGCAGGGCCTTAGATCCCTCTCTGTTGCTGCTTCCCATCCCTGCCCAGCCGCACCCTCCTTTCTCTTCCACCCCGTCACACTCCTGCACACACACTCTAAGTAGGTGGCTACACCCAGTGCCGTGGCTTGCTAGATCTTGTCTGGCAGCATTTCCAGCTGCCACTCCCAATGCCTCCCTGGGCCCCGAGTCTGGCTCTGCTGTGAACTCCACTGACCTGTCCCTACGCTGGGCTAGAGGAGAGCCAGGCCTGCTGCCTTCCAGGCCCTGGTGTGCTCATGTCAGTGTGACAAGCTGACCACCCTTCACAAGCTCACCCCCCCAGCCAGCATGAGGGGCCCTTTATTGCCTGAATGAGCCACAAAGACTGAATCTCCTCTCCATGGCAGCGGGATCACGGCAGGGCAGAGCTGGGGCAGCTCGCCTTCGCCCTGCTGCTGTCTGACATCAGCCCAGTAGTCCTACGGGGCAGGAGCTCCGGGGGCACGTCACACTGAGAAGTGGCGGCTGCGTCCTGATCTTTAGTAAGCAGCACTGGGAGAGCAGAGCCCAAAGCCAACAGCACCAGCTCTTCCCAGGGGCAGAGCCAGGAGCAGCCATGCTGTCCACTGAACTCCAGGGTAACATCATCTGTGCTCGGCCCACGCCAGAGCTCCAAGTCCTGTATAGATGGGACCTGGGAACCCTGAGAGCCCTACTCCCTGGGCAGGCAAGTGAGCCCATTCCACCCCTGGCAGAGTGGGGAACGGAACCCAGGAGTCCTGACTCGCCATGTACACCTCTACCCCGATATAACGCGACCCTATAGAACACGAATTCAGATATAACGCGGTAAAGCAGCGCTCCGGGGGAGGAGGAGGCTACGCACTCCGGCGGATCAAAGCAAGTTCGATATAACGCGGTTTCACCTATAACGTGGTAAGATTTTTTGGCTCCCGAGGACAGCGTTATATCGGGGTAGATGTGTACTTTAACCATGAGACCATGCTCCTGTGTCCAAAACCTCTCTTCTATTCCTGGGGCAAAGCAGTTACTGCCCAGCTCCAGCCAGGTTGCTGGCTGTTACCAGCCCGACATCCTTCCCCCAGCCACAAGCGGGAAGAGGAGTCAGAAGGAGTCAAATCCCCACAGCTAGGTCCCCCAGCCCCACTCCAGTGAAGGACATGGGGACATGCTCCTAAAAGGGGAGGGGGGGCTGCTTGTGAAGCCAAAGGAGGCTGCTGCTCACAGCTGTAGCACCATGTACCGTCAGCATAGGGGACACAACTGTGCCCCGGGGACCAATTCCCCACTCCACTGGGGGCCACACACCATGCCCAGCCCCAGGGGTTCATGGCCCGCCCCAGCGGGGGCCCAGCCCCGGGAGGGGGGTAATCCCCATCACCCAGCCCCACTGGGGGCCACACGCCGTGCCCAG
>NC_048305.1:1264972-1316101 GCF_013100865.1 Trachemys scripta elegans | reverse complement strand
GGGGGGCCCGGCCTGCTCTGGGGCGGAGCACAGCGCCCGCGAGGTGGGCCAGGCTCGTCCCCCGAAGGCGGGACCCGCCGCGGCGGGGCGCCCTAGAGGGGACCCGCAGGCGGGCGCTGGGGGGTGGAGCGGGTACGGGCCGCTGGGACACCAGCTCCCCATAGCGAGCAGCCTCCCAGCCCCCGGCCTGCCCCCCGAACCCGCAGGCACAGCGGAGGGGTGCGGAAGAGACCCCCCCTCACTTCGCAGCCACCCGCTCCTTTCCCGGAGCCCCGGGCGTGTTCATTTGGACGCTCCTTGGGGCAGGGCCCTGGTCTGCAAAGCCCCGAAGGCCCCGGGGGGACAGGGCAGGATTCCTGCAGGATGCCCCTGACCGGGCACATCGGGAAATAGACTCCCGGACTCAGCAGCGCCTGTGCCCTAAGAAACAGACGTGCGCTTACCTGCTCAAACCTGCACAGGGCTCAGTTTGTTCCCTTCTTCTGAATTGGGCCCGGCACATTTTTTGTAATGTCTTGGGACAGTTTTTACCCATCTCACCTTGAGCCACAGCTGGTCGGTGCGGAGACAAGCCGGCACCATGAGGCATTACAGTTACCAAACATGGAAACACCCCCCTTCTCCTCCCCTGGGTCCCCAGAAAGTGTGTGTGTGGTGTGATACCCCCTGGCCACGTCAGCCCTGCCAGTCCAGTATGGCTCTGGGACGTTTCTGGAGGGTGCAGCCAGGGGTGTTCTTGGGAGTCTGCCCATAATCTCAGTTTCTCCCAAGCCCTCTGCTTTGACAATTCCTCACATTCACTAACCCTGATGCTGGCAAAGAATCCAGGCGAGGACACCAGTTTGCAGATCTGTAAGGGAGTGTACTGGAGGGGGACAATCGCCCACTATCTGGTGCCATTTGTTACCGGTGTGAAGGGGGGGTGATGTGTGTATGTACAGGGGGGTGGCCATTGGGGGTGGCGGGAGATGGTGTGGGGACGTGAATTCAGCAGAGGGCAAGAACGAAGTTCACTCAAATGATCAGGGACTGTCAAAACAAGACTATCCGCGGTGACAAGTGAATGCTCCAGCAGACATTGGGGCAGGAATGTTAAACCCCCATTTCAGGATTAAACCAGACACTATTTGAAACCAGGAGGAGACCTGGGCGGGGGATGGCAGGGACAGATTCTCCCCGTTTGGCCCCGGCGGGTTCTGGCATCTCCCCCTGCAGCACCTGGTGCTGAGCACAGTCAGAAATTGGGACCTGGGGCCTGTCCTGTGTCCCAGGAGAGAGGAGAAAGGTTGCCCAGGCCTAGGAGAATGCAGTGCGGGGAGCTGGCCCCATCCGTGGCCTGTGCAGCCCGGCAGCTGGGCCCGCATGGAGCTCAGGCTGCAGCCCCAGGAAGCCAGTCCCATGGTCATGGAAGGGCCAGGGCCAGGCTGTGGCCGGAGGCCGGATTCGAACCAGGCAGTCCACAAGTGACCACGGCCTTCGGGCATCTCCGGACAGCTTCGTCCCAAATTCGGGAACCTCCGCTGGTAGGTCACGTGGAACATGGGCCAGGGTTCGGGTATTTCCGGACAAGCCCGAGTGAGGTTCGGGCATCTCCGGATGGCGCTCGGCCGTTTCCGGCTGGCCCAGAGAAGCGGCCGTTGGCCGTGGGGCCGGCTAGCCAGCGCCAGGCCGGAAGTGCGGCGGCGTGGTACGTCAGTTCCGGAGAGTGACGGAGCGGCGGGTCAGAGGCGGCAGCAAAATGGCGGCGCCTGAGGAGCGGGAGCTGACGGCGGAGCAGACCGAGCGGCTGCTGCAGTTCCAGGTGCCGGCCCGGGGGGAGCCGGGCCTGGGGCCCCGCAGCGGCCCGGGCGGGGAGCGGTGTGAGGGGGACGGGCCGCCCCGGCCTCGACTTCCCCGGCGGGGCCTCGGGGGCCGCCGACCCCTCTCCCGTTAGGGGCTCGCTGGGCCGGGCCCTGCCCCCGGGAGCTCCACCCGGGGCGGTTATCGGGCGCCGGTCACGCGGCCGGGCAGGACCCTGGGCGAGGGGCCGGGCCCCGGGGGGGGCGTTGCCAGGGGCTGCAGCTCGCGGACCGTCCGTGCACGGGGCCCGGAGCTGTGCAGCCCACGGCGCGGGCACAGCGCCCACGCGGAGCCCTCCGGGAGCAGGTTCCTCGCTCTGCCCATCGCAGCCCCCATGCTGCCCCCTGGTGCTCTGGCTTGCCGGCGCTTCGGGCCGGGGCTTAGCCATTTACTGCTTCTGCAGAGCGAGCTGCTGGACGCTGATGGGGATTGGTGAACACGGGAAGTGAGTTGTGAATGAGTCAGTGCACCTGCCTGCAGGAAAAGCTTCACGGACTGCCCCAGCCTCTTTAATTACATGGTCTCGGACATGCCTTGCGTGCTTGCTAGTGCGGAGCCGGAAGCTTTCCGTGGGGGGACTAAGCAGGCAGTTTCTCATTCCCTTTGTCAAATAAGCTGCTGACCTCATCGTTTTGAAGTGCATAGATTTTTAAGGCTAGAAGGGACCCTTGTGATAATGTAACCTGACCTGTATAACATAGGCCATAGAACTTCAGCCAGTAATCAGCCACACACTTTGTTTGTGGATGTTACGTACAATTATTTAGATATTAGCTGTGATTTTTCACATACATCATGAAATTTGCATGGCTAAAAAGCATATATTGGAGATGTGACCCCATGAGTGCTTTGCAAAGCATGCATGTCCCAGATGTAGGTGAACATGATGGGGGAAGTGGTTGGCAGACAGGAAAGAGACAGGTTTCAAAGTGGTAGCTGTGTTAATCTGTATCAGCAAAAACAACGAGTACCTTAGAAACTAACAAATTTATTTGAGCATATGCTTTCATGGGCTAAAACCCACTTCATCAGATGCATGCAGTGGAAAATATAGTAGGAAGATATATATACACAGGACATGAAAAAATGGGTGTTGCCATTACTAACTATAACGAGAGTAATCAGTTAAGGTGGGATATTATCTGCAGGAGAAAAAAACTTTTGTAGTGATAATCAGGATGGCCCATTTCCAACAGTTGACAAGAAATTGTGAGTAACAGTAGGGGAAAAAGAAATTAGCACAGGGAAATCGGTTTTACTTTGTGTAATGACCCATCCACTCCCAGTCTTTATTCAAGCCTAATTTAATGGTGTCAAGTTTGCAAATTAATTCCAATTCTGCAGTTTCTCGTTGGCGTCTGTTTTTGAAGTTTTTTTTGTTGGAGTATTGCGACTTTGAGATCTGTAATTGAGTGACCAGAGAGGTTGAAGTGTTCTCCGACTGGTTTTTGAATGTTATAATTCTTGATGTCTGATTTGTGTCCATTTATTCTTTTGCATAGAGACTGTCCGGTTTGGCCAATGTACATGGCAGAGGGGCATTGCTGGCACGTGATGGCATATATCACATTGGTAGATATGCACATGAACAAGCCCCTGATGGTATGGCTGATGTGATTAGGTCCTATGATGGTGTCACTTGAATAGATACGTGGACAGAGTTGGCAATGGGCTTTATTGCAAGGATAGGTTCCTGGGTTAGTGTTTTTGTTTTGTGGTGTGTGGTTGCTGGTGAGTATTTGCGTCAGGTTGGGGGGCTGTCTGTTAAGCGAGGACTGGCCTGTCTCCCAAGGTCTGTGAGAGTGAGGGATCGTCCTTCAGGATAGGTTGTAGATCCTTGATGATGCGCTGGAGAGGTTTTAGTTGGGGGCTGAAGGTGACGGCTAGTGGTGTTCTGTTACTTTCTTTGTTGGGCCTGTCCTGGAGTAGGTGACTTCTGGGTACTCTTCTGGCTCTGTCAATCTGTTTGTTCACTTTAGCAGGCGAGTATTGTAGTTGTAAGAATGCTTGATAGAGATCTTGTAGGTGTTTGTCTCTGTCTGAGGGGTTGGAGCAAATGCGGTTGTATCTTAGAGCTTGGCTGTAGACAATGGATCGTGTGGTGTGATCTGGATGAAAGCTGGAGGCATGTAGGTAAGTATAGCGGTCAGTAGGCTTCCGGTATAGGATGGTGTTTATGTGACCATCGCTTATTAGCACTGTAGTGTCCAGGAAGTGGATCTCTTGCGTGGACTGGTCCAGGCTGAGGTTGATGGTGGGATGGAAATTGTTGAAATCATGGTGGAATTCCTAAAGGGCGGCTTTTCCATGGGTCCAGATGATGATGATGTCATCACTGTAGTGCAAGTAGAGTAGGGGCGTTAGGGGACGAGAGCTAAGGAAGCATTGTTCTAAGTCAGCCATAAAAATGTTGGCATACTGTGGGGCCATGCGGGTACCCATAGCAGTGCTGCGGACTTGAAGGGTGAGATAGTAACACAGCGGAGGCAGGAGGTTATCTTGGAAAGAATTGAGCCCATCCCTGTGTGGCTTGCAGGGTCCACGTGGACTTTTGTCATTGATCAGTTCTTAAATGTTTATAAAAACCTAAGGAAGTTCTTAATTAAAAAAAAAAAATTTAACCTGGAGTTAAGGTTAAAAGGATCTATTATACATGGACTGTTTGTTACTTTAAAGAAGACTGCAGTCTGCATAACAGCTGTATAATTAAAAGGTAATTAAAGTCTTTAAGGTCAGTGATAAAATGAAACCAGGTGATGAAAGGATAATGTTTCTCACCTTTTGGTTGTTTACATGATTCCCTTATGAAAGGAGGGCAGAGTTAAGGTGGTTTGAGTTAACTGTGCATTTGTGTACTTACAGGTATCTTGGATTTCTTTTTTAAATGGGGAACTTTAACTTGGAATTTCCAGGCTCAATAAGGTGTCTATTGAGAAAATTCATAGTTCTTGAAAAAACAAACCCTTGAAAAGAAGTGATTCTTTCAACTTCAAATTTCTGTTTGTTATAGAAAAATAGCTTCTATTTTAAGTCAAACATAAATATGAAGTGCTTTTGTATCCTTGAATTGTCCTATGCAATACTGTGTGAGCAACAAAAGGTTCTTAATTTGGTTTTGGTCAAGGGCTGTCTTTTGGGACCTCTGTAGAGAGAAGCTGGATGTGAGTAGGTTTGGGCAATCCAGAGAGAGATGCACTTCTGTTTGTTAGGAGCTAGAACAAAGTGAGGCTGCTTTTGTAGGATTTAATTATTGATCCATGTTCATTTCTGGCCTGATTCTCAAACTTCTGACTGTTTAATGTAATGATGGTTGAGCGTTGGCTTTCCTCTGCGGACACAGAATGGGATAGTTTCTGTTGTGATGAGAATAAATTTGCTTTCAAAACTGTAGTGTCATTCAAAAAAAACCCCTGAACCTTCTTTTAAGCTAAATTAATTAACAAAAGTAAAATACAACAGAGGGTCCTGTGGCACCTTTAAGACTAACAGAAGTATTGGAGCATAAGCTTTCATAGGTGAATGCCCACTTCATCAGACACAAGTAATGGAAATTTCCAGAGGCAGGTATAAATCAGTATGGAGATAACGAGGTTAGTTCAATCAGGGAGGGTGAGGTGCTCTGCTAGCAGTTGAGGTGTGAACACCAAGGGAGGAGAAACTGCTTCTGTAGTTGGATAATCATTCAGTCTTTGTTTAATCCTGATCTGATGGTGTCAAATTTGCAAATGAACTGGAGCTCAGCAGTTTCTGTTTGGAGTCTGGTCCTGAAGTTTTTTTGCTGTAAGATGGCTACCTTTACATCTGCTATTGTGTGGCCAGGGAGGCTGAAGTGTTCTCCTACAGGTTTTTGTATATTGCCATTCCTGATATCTGACTTGTGTCCATTTATCCTCTTGCGTAGTGACTGTCCAGTTTGGCCAATGTACATAGCAGAGGGGCATTGCTGGCACATGATGGCATATATAACACTGGTGGATGTGCAGGTGAATGAACCGGTGATGTTGTAGCTGATCTGGTTAGGTCCTATGATGGTGTTGCTGGTGTAGATATGTGGGCAGAGTTGGCATCGAGGTTTGTTGCATGGGTTGGTTCCTGAGTTAGAGTTGTAATGGTGCGGTGCGTGGTCGCTGGTGAGAATATGCTTAAGGTTGGCGGGTTGTCTGTGGGCGAGGACTGGCCTGCCTCCCAAGGTCTGTGAAGTGAGGGATCATTGTCCAGGATGGGTTGTAGATCAAAGTAAAATAGTGGCATGCAGCTGAAAGGAGCCAAACATCTCTTTAGTTTGAGAAGTGGCGAGAGATGAAACTTGTTAGCAAAATGCCACTGATACTTTGGGCATCACAATACATATCAAAACTCTTGATAAACACACTTGCAAAGAAATTTTCTTCTAAAAAAGATTTGGGAAAGGCTTTTGTGTTGCTAGACGTCAGATGCTCTTCGCCCTTGGAAACATAATTCTCTGGAATTTGGCAGTGGGTTGGGAATTAACAGTAGTGCCAGTTATGAGAGTGTGAGGACTTGCATCTTGTATGTGAGGTTTCAACATATGAGTCTTCCAGAGAAAGAGCAACTTCTTTAAAGTCTAATATACAAACCCCCACGATCTTATGCTTACTAGTACTGACCTCTTGAGCAAATATGCTACTAAAACATTGAATTCCACTTCTCACTGCTTTGAGCTGAGACGCTTTCAGGGATTTTAATCTGCATCTCAAAACTGTAGGGAACGGACTGCCTCACAAAGCAGCTTCAATCTTTTTTCTTAAGGTTCTGTATCTTATATGAGAAGTTGAAGTGGTATATGGGAGACAAACGTTGAACTTTCTAGATGCTTGTTTTTAATGGGGCTTTTGTGGTTCTTGATATTTTAGTTTTTGAAAGTTCTATTATGTAGTGCATTCAGCATTCATGCATTCTGAGCCCTCATGTTAGGTTGCATTGTTCTGCTTGGGAGCCTGTTTGTGACTACTGGTTTGCTGGGATTAGCTTTTTTTTGTTATCTCTTTTTTATATTTGTCTAAAGGTTTAGTAAGAAGTAAAGCGAATTGAGTAAAAGCACAAGGCCTATGAATTCAGAGAGAGATACAGTACATAGATACTCTGGTGATGGAAGGCTTCTGACACTCGGGGTGCCACGGCTCTGGGCAGGGGGCTCAGTGCTTCTGCCCCACTGGAGCACTGGGGTTCAAGGCTTTAGACCTGGGGGGGGAGCACTGTGGCTCAGGGCTCTGGCTACAGGGGGAGCACTGGGGCTGAAACAGGCGCTCCCCTCATAGCTAAAGCCCCAGCGCCTCCTGTGGGGCTGAAGCCGAGAGCGGAGCTGTGGGGCTGAAGCCCCAAGCCCAGCACCCCACATGAGGCGGAAACCAGGAGTGGAGCTGCAGGGCTGAGCCCCCGCCTGAAGCCCTGAGCAGCCCTCCACCTTGTGGCTGCAGTTCCAACCCCCTGTGGCCGAAGCCCTGAGCCCCAGGGCTAGAGCCCCAAGGCAGTGCAATATTTGCTTTTTGTTTGGGTTTTTTGTCTGCGCTGCTGCCTGATTGATTTACTTTCAATTCCACAGGTTGTCCAGTTGACCAGTAAGACACTAACTCTGATGCTCATATCTGAGGTTCTACCGTATAGCAATAAAGAGGAAAATTATGGTTAAGTGGAATTATTTGAAAATGTAATTTGGGCATTTGAACCTAAAGACTAATAAAATGTGCTTCATTTCCTTGCGAGAAAACCTTTACGTGATGAATATCTGACAAATTTACATAGATACTGGAAATTAAAGCTGACTGCAATTGAAGTGTGGTATTTACTTCAGATTTCTAACATGGTCTTGCTGGCTAGTGTTTTAAAAAAAAGGGGGGGGGGCGTCTTGCTGTTAATACAAAGGTCCCTAAAAGCTATAGGAAAACTACATTAATATTTTGCCAGCAAGAATGGTCTAAGCATGGTTCTTGACTGACAGTTTGAACTGTAGTCATACCAGGCATTAACATTCAGTGGAAAACTATTTTCAGCATCAATGAGAGAGTTCAGAGATGTTTATAAAGTATGTTGCCTCTACTCTGGAACATGGTAGTAAGAGTGCTGTTTAACAAACTAATGCTGGTACCTGAGGTTGCATCTACACAGGCAGTTTTGAAGGAAACCTCCCATCACTGCACCATCACCAGTACATCTCTATTGGTTGTAACAATGGTGGGAGTACTAATGCAAATTGTGGTAAAAATGTTGTAGGCTGGTCTACACTAATGCTCCCACTCCTGGGAGGTTTCCTGAAAATTGCCATTGTAGATAAGGCCTGGAATGTTACCATGAACACAACTGCCATACTACAGTGATGGTCAGTGAATAGTGTTGTGAATTAGTACTCATCAAAACATACACATAGCTAACCAGCTCTGTAAGCACCCCTGCAAATGTTATAAAGATCAACACTCTTTAAAACAAATGGAACTTAGGCAACAAACTGTGATGTATATTTGCTTTTCATCCAAAAACCGCTACTGTATTTTGCATAACTTAAAAAGGAGAGAATGTTCTGTCAGGGCAGGCAGTCCTGTTAACAGCGCCCAGCAGTAATCCTGATCTGTAGAAACAAAGGTGTGAACAAGTTTCTGAATCTTGTAAATATGCAGTCGCTAGCAGCATTTCAGGGTTATTAAAAGAGGTGGTGATGAAGAGCTTTACAACACATGCTATTCAAAGGCTTAGATGCTCCATTGTAAAAACTCAAATGTCTGAACAAATAGCAGGCACAGGGATAAAGTATATGCTTGTGTCCACTCAGGTCCAGTGCTTTGAAAAGGCATCCAGAATGTACGTGCATTGAGGTCTAGGCTCCACTACAACGTTAGGTCAATGTAAGCCACCTTGTGACAACCTAGTTGTGCACGTGTCTACACTTACATTTGTCTCCTACCTAGGTAAGCACGCTGTTACATTAATGCAGTAACACCATCTCCCCAAGTGGCATTGGGCCATGGTCAATGTACTGAGGTCAACACAGTACAAGTGTAGATACCGCATTTCCTATGTTAACCCTAACAGACTTCCTGCAGCTGTCTCACAATGCCCGAAACCAACCGCTCTGGTCAAAATTGTGAATTTCAGTGCCTGGGGTCACAGAGACCGGACGCCTCCCCCTGACACCAACCTGTTAAAGCACTGCAGATTTTTGAAATGCATTTTCCTGATTGTCTTGTTTGACGAGCACAACTAGCAGTTCTCCAATGTTGTGTGTAACTGCTCAGCTGACCATGCCAGCTACGTGCTCCAGATGCATTCTGGCTTGGAATAGACCGAAGGTATTGGCTTTCCTGGGCCTGTGGGGAGAAGAGGACATCTACGAGCAGATTGCATGGGATGCAGGAGAAGGCATATGAGAGAGAGCAGCAGCAGTGCTACATGAAAGCAAAGGAACTGCGGCAGGCATATCAGAAGGCCAGGGAGGCCAACAGTTGGTCCAGTCTGAGCTGCAGACCTGCAGCTTTTACAAAGAGCTGCATGCCTACTTGGCAGAGACCCCACCGCCACTCTGCACAACCACCATGGATCTCTCCGAGAAGCCCAAGTCACAGGCCCCTAGTTTGAACAGCGAAGAAGAGGAGGAGGATGGGGGACATGTGACTGATGGGTCCGGCTGCACTGCGAGCCAGGACCTGTTTGAGACTCCACTGCAATCCAGTCAGTCCTGGCAGTAGAGCATGGACAAGCCCAGAGCAGGGGAAGGAACCTCAGGTAAGTGTAAATGTATTTCCCGTTACAGTGATGTACTGATGGCATCCCCAACTTAACAAGGCACAGCTATGGACTTTTCATTAACTTACTCATATTAGAAGTGGTAGCAGTACAACAAAGAGAGGCAGAGGTGTTGTCTGCTTTGCATTCCCCTGTACAGTTAGGCAGGCGGGCATGCAGAGCAGATGGATGTCACTTGAATCTTCCTGAGAGATCTCAATGAAACTTTCGTGGAGGTACTCTGCAATCCTCTCCCAAAGGGTTCTGGGGGTGGCAGCCTTATTTCTTCCTTCCCAGTAGGACGCTTTCCCATGCCAGTAGTCAACTTCAGCAGGCACCACTGCAATAAACAAGCTGGCAGCAGATGGGCCCAGGTGTTTTGGGACCAGCAGCAGCTGTGCTCTCTGTGCCTGTCACCCTCAGGAGTGAGATATCCGCTAAAATCACTACTGCGTGTGGAAAATGGTTGCAGTATTCAGTTCCATTCTCTATACTAATCGTTTAACATCGGATGGGTAGCCGTGTTAGTCTGTATCCACAAAAACAACGAGGAGTCTGGTGGCACCTTAAAGACTAACAGATTTATTCGTGCATAATCTTTCGTGGATTAAAAACCCACTTCTTCAGATGCATGGATCAATAAATCTGTTAGTCTTTAAGGTCCACCGGACTCCTTGTTGTTTTTGTGATAGTTTAATGTAACTGAGCCATTCCCCCTACATTTTCTACACCAAGGCTAGTTCTGTGAGTGGTGCCATGCATAAGCGCTCTGAAGCAGAAGTGTCAATAAGCATGTCTTGTTTAAAACTTTGGGGTGCGGGGGGGGAGCAGGGAAGGGAGTTCTGAATCTTAACTTCTGCTTTCCGTTGTGACTGTACTGACAATGGTATGTTTGTGTGTTTTATCTGTAGTTGCTGCTGTTGTGGCTGTGAGAGATTGCTCTTCCATACCTGCCAAATGCTGAGCCAGATAAAGAGGAGAAAGAAGAGAACTCAGGATGACATGTTCAGCGAGATCATGTAAGCCAGTGCTGCAACAGACCGGGAGCAAAGGCCCTGGAGGGTGAATATTGCAGACTGTATGGAGGAGGACAGAGCAGACAGAAAAAAGGTGGAGAAAAAGGAGAGGAAAATGCACCAGGACACAATGGAGCATCTCCGGCAGCACACACAGATGTTGCAGACTCTCATGGACCTAAAGGTTCAATAGTCATGGGCTCGCTTCCCTATGCAGTCCAGGGATAACTCCATTACAGCACTTCTCTATATTCCCCTCAACATTCCACGTGGCATCAGGGACCCACATCTCTACTCTGACCACTCCATGTCAGGGGACATTAAAAACAGCTACACTTTCACATGCACTGACCTGTGAAAGACATGGTTGCTGTATGTGTAGCTAAAATGGATGTGAATGTTCCTTCCCCTTGTAAAGTTCTGTTCCATAAATTTAGTCAGTTTTTAATGTTTTTGCTTTTAAATTGAACAGAGTTTTCTTTGCATTGGTTTTGTTACTCAATAAAATTCTGTTGGGAAAATAATTACATATGCTGCAGAGTGGCTAGTGGTACTGAAAGCACCTGCTTACTTGTTGTACAGAGTGACACAACTCAGGATCAGTGACAAACAGTATCATCATAAATGCACAGCAAGTACTATAAAATTAAGTTACTTTGACAGTATTCTATTCGTAGATGTACACCAAGCACCACACAATTCCTAACAGGCCTCAAAACAGCATGTCCAGGTAAAGCCCAGTACGCCACAACACGTTACTGGGATTCACTGTTCAAGTGCTCTTCCAGAGCTTCCCTAAGCTGTAGAGTTCCTTATTGAGCTCATCTGATAGCCCTTGTGTCTCGGTGTTCAGAGTCAGCAGAAAGCCACTCTACCTCCACCCCGCTGGCAACTTTCCCCCTTCCCTTCACAGATATTATGCAGGACAAACAGGCAGCTGTAATGGCTGGGATAGTCTTTTCACTGACCTTCAATCTTGTAACCAAACAGTATCAGCATCCCTTCAAGCTACCACAAGTGCATCCAACTGTCATTCTGCACCTGCTGAGCTGATAGCTGTTGAGGTGGCTGGTGTATGACTTCATGAGTTGGGAGTAGGCTGGGCCCCCAGGATCACTATTGGAATGTCAACAGTGCAAATGGTAATCTGCTGGTTGGGAAAGAGCACCTGGTGGTAGCTTTCTAGAAAACTGCGTTCTTAAAGATGCAAGCGTCATGCACCTTCCCTGACCAGCCAACTTCGATGTTGATGACTCATCCCTGGTGATCCACCAAGGCTTGCATAAACATAGAAAAGTAGCCCTTTCTGATGACATACTCTGTGGCAAGGTGATCTGGTGCCAAAATAGGGATATGTGTGCTGTCTCTTACTCCATGGCAGTTTGAGAACCCCATTGCTGCAAATCCATCCACTGTGTCCTGCACTTTGCCGAGCGGCACAGTCCTGCATAGCCAGAGACAGTTAATGGCCCTGCACACTTGTAGGACCGTGGCTCCCACAGTGGATTTTCCATCTCTCAAATGACTTCCCACTGACTGGTAGCAATCCAGCATTGCAAATTACCACAATGCAATCGCTATTCACTTCTCCGCTGTCAGTGCAGCTTTCGTTCTGGTGTCCCTACGCTGGAGGCCTGGAGCAGACTCAGCACGTGGATCTGGGAATGCGACCTTGTGCATCCAGAAGTTCTGCAGTCACTACTCATCATCCTAAGCCTGCATTACGGTGCAATCCCACCGCTCAGGGCTCGTTTCTCAGGCCCAGAAGCGGCACTCCATCATTTGCAGCTGCTTCATGAATGCCACCTACGATCCTGAATTGGTTCTCGCTTGTCTCTCAGCAATCTGCCCTCCAGCAAATCGTCCCGTTCCCCGCGTCTCCTCTTGCAGCTATGCCAGTACTGGAGGATTGTGTGTCTTGTGCTTGCAACACTTACGACAGTAGTGCAGAGCTGTTCGGGCTCCATGATTGTGTCAGAGATGGTGAGCGAGGAGGGCTGCACTGGTTCATAGGATCTTTAAACAGGTGAAAATTGTGGGCTATAGATGACATGGAATGGAGACAGCTGTACACTTGTAAGTTGACCCCTTTCTCCCAGTCACCCCTGCATAACTAGTTTCTGCCAAAACTTACCAAAAGACAGTGTGCTGGATGGTGGCAGGTTGCGTGCTGGGATACCTACTCGGGGTGCACCGTGCTGTGTATCAGCACAGCCACTCCTGGTGAATACGTGCAGCACAGATGCAAGGAGCCAAATATGAAGAGGAAACCAGCAATATACTAACTGCGGTGGCTTAATGCCAACGTAACTTGTGGAGGCAAAAGTTCATATTGTAGACATGCCCTTACGAACATAGTTTATCCATCTCCTGGTTTCAGAAGGATACTTCATAATGGCAGACAATGAAGTGTGGCTGGAGTTAAAAGCATGGAATTTAGTTGAATGACAGCAAATTTTGTAAAAGATCCTTAAAGCTGAGGTTTAATGGCCATGAAACTTGCTGATAAGTAAGGATAAGATTGTCACAGAAGTCAGATTCAGTGACTTTCAGAGACCTCCATGACACTTTCCCTTCAGCCCTGGTGCAGTGGGGCTGGAGCTATCAGCCGGTGAGGCAGCCCCAAATCTCCCAGATGCTGCGGGTGGCAGGGGGGCCCCAAAGTCCCCAGCCACAGCGGGGCTCCGGGTCTCTTCTCCCCTATCATTTTTAGTACAAGTCAAAGACAGGTCATGGCTTCTGTGACTTTTTGTTTATTCCTACAACTTGTCTGTGACTTTCACTAAAAATAACGGTGACACAATCTTAAACTTACTGATAAGATATTTCAGCAACAAAAGCAGGTGTCATTGAATTGGAGATCTCAGATGAACAAGAATACCAGGCTAGAAACACCTGATTTAAGTGACTGAGGGCTTGTCTACACTTGAAACCCTACTGCGGTGCCGCTGCATTGCTGCAATTGTGCTATTGTAACACTTCAGTGTAGACACTACCTATATCGACAGGAGGGCCACTCCTGTCAGCCTAGTTAATTCATCTCCCCAAAAGGCGGTAGCTAGGCCAATGGAATAATTTTTCTGTCCTAGCACGGTCTACGCCGGGGGTTAGATCGACTTAACTATGTTGCTCAGGTGTGTGACTTAGTCCTGGTCTACACTGGGGGGGGGGATCGATCCAAGTTACGCAACTTCAGCTATGTGAATAACCTAGCTGAAGTCGATGTACTTAGATCGACTTACCGTCGTGTCTTCACTGCGGTGAGGCTGCTGCTGCTCCCCCATTGACTCCGCCTGTGCCTCTCGCGGCGCTGGAGTACAGGAGTTGACAGGAGAGCGATAGATTGATCGCTGCCCACCGATCCGGGAGGTAGTGTAGACATACCCTTAGCTGGGTTGACGTATTTTTGTATGTACACTGTAGCCTGACACCACTCAGTGAATGAGAAAAGGTCCAGCCTTGTAGCTGTGGCAAAGAGTAGATGGACATAGGGTGCTCGGGAGCAACAGAATCCTGATTTCGTCCAAGTGCTAAATCTCAAGCACTGCTCTTGTTTACAAGGTGAATTAACAGTTGAGGGAGAATCCAACATGTTTGTGTGGGGAGAAAAATCTGTTTCCTAAAACAGATGAGCCATCCATCTTCAGTAAGGCAACTGAAGTCCCTTGATCCTCAAAACATTCTCACCTGGACAGCCAAATGTTTTTGAGAGGACCTGGATATCTGTTCTAAAAGAGCCAAGTAACTTGGGGAGGTAGCAAGCAAAATTAAACAGGAATAGCAAAAGTGGACTGGAATGAAAGGTGCACAGATGTAGAAAATGGATGGCTATAATTGGAGACTGCCCAAAGGAATTTATATCAGATTACCACTCCACCTTCACAGCCAGAGCATGCTGTCTCTTGCAGTAAAGCAAACCCATCTTGTGGGGCAGGTTGGATCTTGCCAAGTTTCTGTAAGGCTCAAAATTAAAATAGGAAACCGAACTTAACCCAAAATATTCTCAAGTACTGAATGAGAACTGACTTAGTGAGAGCTTGTCTCACTATTTTACAGAACTGGGAGTCCAAGTGGTAGACATGATGCTTGTTGCATTTGGCTAACTAACAGATCCTCCGTACCTCAGAGGACTTCATCTGTGATGAGTAATGTGCAGTTTAGGTATTAGGAGCTGTAGCACCAAGCAGCCATATCCTCTATGCTATAGGGCACCTTCAAATTTCAGACACCTGACAGCCCCTTATTAGATATCCCAGCACCCACGATACCTCAGCAGCTTGGGGTAGGAATGAAGAGCCTGGGCTTTTCACCAGGGTGTTTTCCCTGGACCTCCCTGACCATGTAGGCTTACCCTATTGATATATTTTGCTTTCCACAACCAACTCTCTGTACAATTTTTCATGAGTGATGTATCTAAACTGTATTGTTATATTTATTCACCTACATTTGGGTTATTGCTGATTATGCACTATATGTATCTTATTACTTTTAAAACAAACTTTGTATTTGTGGATAGTCTAAGCACTATACCCAGATGTACAGACACCCTTTTCTTTACTTGTGTACTATATAATTTTTTAACATTAGCTTTAATAAAAATTTTAAATCTATCTCTGGCCATCGGGTTTAATCCCAAAGCTAGATGTCCACTAAATCTTTCAAGCCACTGTGATAGGAAAGAAACTGAAACAGTCTGTGCAGACAGTGAGTCAGTCCAGAACATGAGCTACTTAATCTTAATAAAGCTTGGCCTTACAAGAGATCTTGCTGAGGGAGTTGGTACAAGAAATGAGGCAGAACGGGAAACAATGGACTCTGGCTTAAAAGGGTCAGTGCGCATTGGAAGGCGCAACAACTAAAATGAATCGTGTCTTCCCTTGCCACTCACCTCCCCATAAAATTACTACTACAAATATAAGCTCTCCCCAGGGGCTTCCAGTTTACCAACCGGAACAGGATTTTCGTACTGGTTTGTTTTTTAATGGAGCAGAAGCCAATGGGGCTTTCTTTTATTTACTTTTAAGTTTGTGCGCCAACATCACTTAATGTCGTCTCCCATACTGTGCCTAACTTTCACGGACTGCTTCAAGTAGTTGCTTCTACAGGGCTAACAGCAGCATGGTTTTCCATAAATCTGTATATGTGCTCAGATACCATGGTGATGGACACACACAAAATAAAACTTTACTATGTATTTTAGAGGAGGTTTTTAGTGGGTGGTGTGGGGAGAGATTTATTTCTCCAGCATGGTGACAGGAATGTTCACTTTACCCAAAGATTTTTGTCCTCATTCAAAAGTTCTGTCAGCTTGCTATCTTATAATATCAGATGCCCACGTCCATGTGACTTCTTGTGCAGAAGTTTTGATTAGCAAGGATTTAAATTGTGCTTACCTGCTGTTGAATGAGTACTGAGAGCCCCAGTTGCTGTGAGGTCTGTAGGTGGTGGTTGGGTCTTTTTTGCACAAGTACTGAGTTTCAGATCATATTGTAGAGGTCTGTCGCATCTTACGCGCTTTTAACATGCGTGAATTCAGCTTTACGTGGTCAGCAAAAACAAAAGAGAAAAATAACAATTTAAATACTGTTCCTGTAGTGCGGGCGATTCCGTCCGCCATTACACGCAATGTAATTTTGACTATACGCGGTTTTCGCTTTACGCGCTGACTGTGGAACGTAACCCCAGCGTAAGACGAGACAGACCTGTAATATGTTCAGAGTGCTGTATCTGTATAAACTGGATGACGTACACTACAGCATATAGTGCAAAGCTGAACAATGCTATATCTTCAATAATATCACTCATTTCACCTGAAGGGGGAGGGATAGCTCAGTGGTTTGAGCATTGGCCTGCTAAACCCAGGGTTGTGAGCTCAATCCTTGAGGGGGCCATTTAGGGATCTGGGGCAAAAATCTGTCTGGGGATTGGTCCTGCTTTGAGCAGGGGGTTGGACTAGATGACCTCCTGAGATCCCTTCCAATCCTGATATTCTATGATTCTATTAATCGCTTTACAGTTGCAATGAATTGTGGCTGAAATAACGGGCTGGAAGGCTTGCCAATGGCTTCCCTCACTCCCTGCTAGGCAGGAGCTGGAGGGGCGGGGGTAACCTTTGTGTGTATTTATTTTTAGGAGTAGCCTCTGTGATGAAGTGGGAATGTTCATAATGTTTTCTCTGAATACTGTGTGGGTGCCTCAGTTTCCCCTATGCATTTCTCAAGTATCTAGATGGTGGGAGAAGGGGGTGTGATTGTTGCAGAGCCCTAGAGGGCAGATGTGATGCTATCTGGACAGAGAATGGCCAACACTCTGTCTCCTGGCAACGAATGGCCTGGGCCCCTCCTCTACAAAGGTGCTAGCTGAAGGTGTTGGAGAACAAAGAGATTAGGTGACCTTCTGGCCCGGGAAAGGGACAAGGGGGGAGGAGGGGCTGGAGAGTTTCAGTTTGGGGCTGGCTGGGGAATTGGAGGGAACCCCAAGGCTGGGGTCTAAGATCCTTACCCCCCAGAAGGACCTGACTAAGGTCCTGTTTATGCCCACAAGCTCTGGTTTGGACTGTGTTCCTGTCGTCTAATAAACCTTCTGTTCTACTGCCTGGCTGAGAGTCACGGTGAATCGCAGGAAGCCGGGGGTGCAGGGCCTTGTCTCCCCCAAACTCCGTGACAGCCTCCCATTCCTTCTGGAGTGGAGGGGAAGGCTCCCAGGCAGTAAGGCGGATTGAATTGCTCAGTCTGGCTAGAAGCTGGTAATGGGTAAGATACTTACCTAACTTGCAGAAGTGCTGGGGATTGCTTAGTATTGGGAGAACGTAAAGTCCTGTCTGAGAGGATTGCTGACATTCAGCATTTCACAGAAGAAATAAGAATACCTACAAAAGTTGCATGATTTTCATGAGCAACTGCCGGAAGCAATCAGTGCTGTATTGGGAGGGGAAGCTTTTTAAACGAAAGGGTCTGGTTATTAATTTTGTATTATGGTTACACGCCTTTGTTCAAATACAGCAATGAACTATAGAAATATTACACTTCCTTAGCACTCATCCTTTGGTTTTTTCCTTCCTTCACCAGGACTTGACTGGCATAGAGTCTATGGACCAGTGTCGTGACACCCTGGAGCAACACAACTGGAACATAGAGGTACCAGTTAGAATTATAGCGGAGGCACTTTACTTTCCATCAACTTAGATGAAGAGTCTGAATGACTGTGGGTCTCTCAAAGTAGAATTTTCTTTCTTAAAGGATCCTTGTAGTGACGGGGGGGAGGGATAGCTCAGGGGTTTGAGCATTGGCCTGCTAAACCCAGGGTTGAGAGTTCAATCCTTGAGGGGGCCATTTAGGGATCTGGGGCAAAAATCTGTCTGGGGATTGGTCCTGCTTTGAGCAGGGGGTTGGACTAGATGACCTCCTGAGGTCCCTTCCAACCCTGATATTCTATGATTCTATGAGTAATTATAATCAAGGTCATATTATAAAACCATCGTGCTTACACTTCAAAAGTAATCTCCAAGCTCCTGATCAGCCCCACCCCAGCAAGCTTTATTCCGTTGCTTATTGTTAAGAATCTTAGGTGGTCTCATTTAATTGTAGTTGTTCACAATTTCCATTCATATTGAGTTGCGCATTGAACTGACTGTACCCTCCACTCTCTAAATTGCAGTTCTTTATTTTGTATTCCTTTTTTCTTGATCTCCAAGTGTAAATCGGAAAACACGTCCCTAGTGGATGCATTCAGACCTTGCTAATGTTGGGAAACATGATGGAAGTTGTCACTGACCCCAGGGTCTGGTCTATGCCCCAGCCTGTACCCAGTCCCTTGGAAGTGACCACTTTAGTATGCCAGCCCCCAAGAACCCACGTGATTCCACGGGGGCAGGCCCATGAATTCCAAAACTGGACCTTCAGGCATCAGCGATCTCTGTCTGTCTTCATGGCTCCCTGCAGCGAATCCAGCCCAGCCAGACTCCTGTGGGAGGCTTGTACTGTACCCCTTCAGGGTGCAATACTCTCACTGAGTATTTGCAACTACCCAGGTGACCTTTTCCACACACAGTCACCTGGCGTACAGCACCTGAAAGTCCTTAAGCCAGCAAAGAGAGGCAAAGGTTAAGAGAAAGTTCAACCTGGCCGCTTCAGCAATGCTGCTATCGAAGCTCTTTCTTCCTGTCTCTGTCCCTTGGTCCCAGCCAGGTGAGTGTCACTCCAAAGGCCAGCTCTTAACCCAGCCACATGACACCTTTCCCCTTTGTTCTCCACCTGGGGCCTTTGCTCTGCTCTTCTGCCGAGGGGTTGGGGAAATCTCTTTCCTCGTGGCTGCTGGTTGCTAGCAGTGAACGTGCTAGTGATTGGGGTTTCCATTGTCTTTCCACATGCTCTATTGCTATGGGTTGGTTTCAGCCAGTCCTTCAACACTCAGACAGGTGTGTGAGGCACTCACCTCATGTCCCCTGCTCTCCTCCAAGAGCTTTCTAACCCTTCACACTCCGTGCATAGCAGTGCAAAGCACAGAGGGACACTGAGGCCCAGAGTGGAATCAGAAAAATATTACCAAAATTCCCACTTCACAATAGCTATGAACTGAATTCAGCCCAATCACACTTGCTGTAAAACTGCTCATTATTGTTACCACTTCAATCCATTTAGAGAAGCTGCCAACATTTTTTTTTTTTTTTTTTTGCCATATTGAATCTCTGTACTGACCTCTTCTGTGGCTCTGCTCCCATTTACCTCTACTCCTCTTGCACACTTTACAAGCACCCCTCTAAACCACTCTTAAGTCTTAGCGTCTTCAACCATGCAGTCCCCTACACCTCTACAAGCCTTCCAGGCAACATGCATGCAGTTCTGTCACGCCTTTTAAAACATTCTTAACACCCGCTTAGATCATGACACACAAGAACGGCCACACTGGGTCAGACCAATGGTCCATCCAGCCCCGTGTCCTGTCTCTGACAGTGGCCGTTGCCGAATGCTTCAGAGGGGATGAACAGAACAGGGCAGTTATCATGTGATTCACCCCTGTCATCCAGCCCCAGCTTCTGGCAGCCAGAGGCTTAGGGATTCCCGGAGCATGGGGTTGCCTCCCTAACCATCTTGGCTGGTAGCCATTGATGGACCTGTCCTCCAGGAACTTATCTAGTTCTTTTAGGAACCCAGTTATACTTCTGGCCTTCACAACATCCCCTGAAAACGAGGTCCACAGGCTAAGTGTGCGTTGTGTAAAGAAGTACTTCATTCTATTTGGTTTAAACCGTCTGCCTATTAATTTCTTTGGGTGACCCCTGGTTCTTGTGTTATGGGAAGGGGTAAATAACACTTTCCTAGTCACTGTCTCCACACCAGTCATGATTTATAGACCTCTATCATATCCCCCTTTAGTCGTCTCTTTTCTAAGATGAACAGGCCCAGTCTTTTTAATCTCTCCTCACGTGGAATCTGTTCCATCCCCCTGATCACTTTTGGTGCCCTTTTTCCAAATCCAGGATATCTTTTTTTTTTTTTTTTTTTATTTAAAGGAATGACTAGAATTGCATTCAGTATTCAAGTGCGGGTGAACCATGGATTTATATAATGGCATTATGATATTTTCTCTCTTAATCTATCCCTTTCCTAATGGCGCCTAACATTCCACTGATGACCTCCTGCCACGTGCCTGCATTCTTTCCTATACTACCGCTTGGAGCCCCTAGACTGGGAGGTAGGGCTATGAACGGATTGCTTGTTTGGTACAGCTCTCCAACTGTACAGCACCGTGTAAGCTCAGTGTTGTACAAATGCGAGACCCCTTGGAAACACCTAGTCTGGAAATTGGCAGCAGTTACTTTATTTTGATGTGTTAAGTTGCACGTGTCCAGGGCTCTAGGCATAGGGACAACTAACACCTACCACAAACTTCAGAATGGAACCAGTGTATTTTCTCTAACCTGCACGTATCCATGGCAACTTTTGATGGATCCCTTTTGCTGCTCCTCCTATGATAGGCAGCTGTACAGGACCGGTTGAATGAGCAAGAGGGTGTCCCAAGTGTCTTCAATCCACCTCCATCCCGGCCGCTGCAGGTCAATACAGCCGACCACAGGATCTACAGCTATGTTGTTTCAAGGCCGCAACCAAGGGCAAGTTATTTACTAGTTTGGGTTTGTCTCGTTGTGTGGAATGGGTGATATCTCTGAAGAAGGAAAGAAATCCATCAACAGAGAAAGGAACTCTGTTTCCTTAGCAGATCTGCTTTCTTGTTTCTAAATATTTTCTCCTGAAAGCTACAAACAGTGCAGCTCCCTGGGCAGAACTGTTCTTACCCTCTCCATTACTACTTTGGATGTTTTCCTTTCTGGTATTTATCATAGTACACAACAAACTCCTTCCTGCCCATATAGCTTGGAGTGAGGGCAGAGCAGAATTCCAATTCAGTTGTCCCAATTCAGCTAGAATGCTTTCTTGCTGTAGAACCATCTATTTGTATGACAGCCTGCTGAACTGATGTGGTCTGCTTTATGTGTGTTAGTATAAGATGTCAATTAACCTGACTGCAGATGGTTAATATGTAGCACTTGTATAACACTTCAGTCTTCACAGAACCCCTGTAAGATGAGTAAGTGCTGTTATCCTTATTTCACAGGTAGGGAAAGTGAGATGGAAGATTAAAGCCCAACTTTTGAAAAGTGGTCACTGGCTTTGGGTGCCTAAAATGTCTCAGGTTGGGCTCTCAAAGTGAGGCACCTGTTGGTGACTACTCAGAAGATTTGGCTTGCCTGAGGTCATCCAGCAAGTCACTAGCTTACAGGCCTGAGATCAGAGCACTAGACCACACTGTCTGTTTCACATATATTGCAGCGTGTTTGATGCTGGATAGAGGGTTATCTGCACTACTGTGTCTCAAGGGGCAGGGATAAATACCTAACACTTTGTTTGTAATTTCAGGGCCTGTTGGGATGGGGTTACTACTTGATAATGCTTCCATTCCGATTTACCTATTACACATTACTTGATATATTTAGGTAAGTACTTTTTTGTGCAGGTTGTTTATTGATTGTAGCAAAGCAAAATCTAACTCCAAGTATGGCTGTGCTGCTTTTGTTGTTAAATCTAGTAAGACCATCAGGGTTTGTATTAAGCAAATACTCACACTTCAAAGTTCTCTGTAGCGTTGTCTGGTTTCTGTGTCTTGGAAACCTAGAACATAGAAGTTAGTAACAAATGAATGTTGTATAGTAGAAAGTAGATTTCAGAGAAGAATTATCTCCAAGAACTCATGGAGGATGGGTGAGGTCGCAGAGGACTAGAGAAGGGGGAACAAAGAGGACCCAGGGAATTATAGATCAGTCAGCCTAACTTCAATACCTGGAAAGATACTGGAACAAATTCTGAAACAATCATTTTGTGAGCACCTAGAGGATAACAGGGTTATAAGGAATAGCCAGCATGCCAAACAACCCTGATTTCTTCCTTTGGCAGGGTTACTGGCTTAGTGGATGGGGAGGAAACATTAAAATCAAGATATGATATATCTACTAAAGCTTTTGACACAGTCCCACGTGACACTCTCATAAGCAAACTTGGGAAATGTCTCTAGATTAAATTAGTATAAGGTGGGTGCACAACTGGTTGAAAGACTGTACTCAGAGTAGTTAACAAGGGTTCACTATCAAACTAGGAGCGATTACCTAGTTGGATCCCATAGGGGTCAGTCCTGGATCCAATACTATTCAGTATTTTCATTAATGTTTTGGATAACGGAGTGGGAGAGTATGCTTATAAAATGTGCAGATGACAATATGCTGGGAGGGGTTTCAAGCACTTAGGAGGACAGGATTAGAGTTGAAAATGACCTTGAGAAATTGGAGAATTGGTCTGAATTCAGCAAGATGAAATTCAGGAAAGATAAGTGCAAAGTACTTTACTTAGGAATGAAAAATCAAGTGAACAACTACAAAATGAGGAATAATGCCTAGATGGTGGTGTTGCTGAAAAGAACCTGGGGTTATAGTGGATCACAAGTTGAATATGAGTCAACTGTGTGAGGCAGCTGTGAAAAAAGTTGTCATTCTGGGGTGTATTCACAGAAATGTCATACGGAAGACAAAGGAGGTAACTGTCCCGCTCTACTCAGCACTGGTGAGGCCTCAGCTGGAGTGCTGTACCCAGTGCTGGGTGCCACACTTTAGGAAAGATGTGGACAAACTGGAGCTAGTCTAGAGGAGAGCAACAGAAATGATAAAAGGTTTAGAAAACCTGCCCTATGTGGAAAGGTTTAAAAAAATGGCCTGTTTACACTTGAGAAAAGAAGACCAAATATGTGAAAGGCTGTTCTAAATAGGACGATGATCAGTTGCTCTCCATGTCCACTGAAGGTAGCACCACAAATATTGGGCTAAATCTGCAGCAAGGAAGTTTTAGGTTAGAAATTAGGAAAATCTTTCTAACTCTAAGGGTAGTTAAGCTCTGGAATAGGCGATGGAGATTTTTCAGAACAGGTTGGAAAAACTCTTTGTCAGGGATGGCCCAGCCGCTGTGTTGAGGCAGGACGTGCTGAGCTCTTGAGGTCCCTTCCAGCCCTACGATTTGATTCTATTCCTAGCAGTGTCTTCTGAATCTGTAAAGGAAACGAATGTATTTAATCCTAACTCGAAATCAGGCTGACACTTGCAGTTCCTAAATATTAAGCAATGGAGACCAAACAAGGAATGGGCACACTTCTATCTATTGAGGTACTGCCCAAAGGTTCCCCTCGGGAACAAGCATGTAGGGTAACACAGTCCCGGCCTCCGAGCTTACAGTCTAAAGAGCCAAGACACAGACAACAGGCTGTAATGATTTGCTCCCTGGTGTAATCTCCTCTTCCAGCAGCTGCCTAAAATAAACAGTCGTGCGTTAAACCCTCTGTGCAACAGAACTGCAGTTCTGGAAGAGATTGGCCTGATCGACTTCCTGTGAATTGCCAGCCAATATAAGACCAGTGAGCCCTTAAATCTGGTATCTTGTCTCTGGCTGTGGCTTATGCCTGGTGTTTCAGAGGATGTTGAACCTTACACACACACAATACACCTGGCCTTTATGCAGCGCTGTTCATGGAGGGAGTGCAGGTGAGGAAATCCATCATAACCTCTGGCAATCAGCTGATGCTTTGGAGCACGGAACTTTACCTGGCTTAGGTTATTCTCTAGGGTGCTCAAGATGGAGTAGTCAGTGTGTTAGCTGTAAATGTTGACCAGAAAAAGTTCTTCGGAAAGTCAGTAAGCTGAATTTCCAGTGTCCTTTGCTTTTCACCTAGGTTTGCCGTGCGTTTTATACGCCCTGACCCTCGCAGTAGGGTCACGGACCCAGTGGGTGACATTGTTTCGTTTATTCATATGTTTGAGGAAAAATATGGGAGGATACACCCTGTCTTCTACCAGGGAACATACAGCCAGGTCAGTAGGGCATGTTGGTGCAAAGGTATGTGGGACTATCTTGCTGGTATTGCCTGGCACACTGGCTCTAAAGAGGAATGACAAAAACCATTTTGCATTTTAAAAGTCCAGTACTAATGTTCAGACTCAGTAACGAGGTAATGGAGATCTCAATTATGAGCGTATTAGGAACCCGAGTCCAACCCACTGTAGGCACTTGCCATGGTGGGGTCTCCACCAGTCTCAGGGACGTGCCAAACAATTGAAGCTGGGAAGGCAAAGCTGATCTGGCAGTTTCTCAGCAGTCTCTGTGGTTCAGAAGCCCACACCTCTTCTTTTGTTCTGCTAGTATCAGTTTTATAAGCTGACGTAGTGGCCCAAAGTCTGTCCTGATGTACACCCCATTGGAAGTGACCGGGGCTGTGCCACGGTGCAAGTCTGAGCAGAATTTAGCCCAGTAACTTCAGAAACTTGGGGAAATGGCCCCTTTGAGTCCAGGAGGTAAAAGGAGAGAACAGATACCTCTTTTGTTGGATTGGGGTGATAATTCTTCCCAGAAGAAGAGGGGCTCCCTAACATGTGTCTGTCTCTGCCCCCCCGCCCCTTCCAGTCCCAGCCCCAATGCGCGCACACTCCTCTGTTGTGGAGTCCATCCCAGCAGGTGGCTGAGTGCCAGAGAGCACTGCTGAGCCTATATCCCTTAGCTCTACTCAAGGGCTGAGGTCATTCCCTCCAGCAGTCCCTGCCCCCAGGAACAAGGGGCCATACTTAGACCCCAGACTTAGCCCAGCAGCCCTATGGTGATCTATCAGCAGCTCAGTGCCAGTTCAGCCGAGGCTTGCGGAGTGACGTGTTTCAGCTGAGAAGTGGGGGGCTACAGAGATCAGCATAATAACGAGTTTCAATGGATGTGGTCGGAAGGTTGGATCCTACATCATCCACGTTGGAAAATGGAGCCAAAAACTGCCCGATTCTGGGCCATGGGAGTCCTGGAGGCTGAGCCAGAGAAACCCTCCTGGGTCACTAGGTGTGCAGTGCTTTGCCTGCCATTCTCCCAAGGCCCTGCCTGCCAAGGAACAGTGAGGAAAGCCCAGTCAAGAGTTCCTTTCTCCTGCAGGCAGAGAATTCACTGGGCACATGGGTGTGGAGGGAGGTCTGGCATGTTCTTCAATGAATACCACATTAGATTGAAAAACTGCTTCCCCTGGGCTATCCCACCCTAATACCAAAGGGGCAGCAGGCCCCTCCCACTCCAGCTTTTCTGTGCTGTCTCCCCAGGCGCTGAATGACGCTAAGCGGGAGCTGCGCTTCCTGTTGGTTTATCTTCACGGTGACGACCACCAAGATTCAGACGAATTCTGTCGGTAGGTTGGAGAGCGTTTTCTTAAATAACTGGCCATGTGTTTGGGACCCAGCTCTATGTCTGCCATCTCTTCTCTTCCTCCAGCAACACTCTGTGTGCCCCGGAGGTGATCACCCTCATCAACACTAGGATGCTTTTCTGGGCATGCTCCACAAACAAACCAGAGGGATACAGAGGTGAGTGTCCCCCTGCTGAACTCTTCCTGATTCTTGTTAAATCTGCACTAAACAGATTGGGATTGCAGACAATGTGCGTCTGTTCTGCAGGCTTGATCATTTCCCTGTGCAGGTGAGTAAGTGATAGGCCCCAGAGACCAGCCTGTGATACCTTACTACACCGAGTGGAATGGGGCTACTCCATACCATGTTCTGCATAACCGAGGACATACCATATCTGAGACTAATGTTGCAGCCCAAGGAACCCTCTGCTCTTAATACACCTCTACCCCGATATAACGCTGTCCTCGGGAGGCAAAAAGTCTTACCGTGTTATAGGTGAAGCCACGTTATATTGAACTTGCTTTGATCCGCCGGAGTGCGCCGCCCCGCCCCCCCGGAGCACTGCATCGGGGTAGAGGTGTACTGGCTGTTTCACAGTCATGTCTCAGCAGAGTTAGCTGTTGTTCCTTTGCAGTCGGCATGCTGGCTTCCTTCAGTGGCCTTGTCATAGGGGCGTTAGGCTGAGTGGGGAAGCAGGTGCCGAATGATAGTGGTTTGTGTTGTGCCTGGGGACAAAATGGCCACAGGTGATTCCTTGGGTTTTTCCCGCCCCCTCAGATCTCAGGGGCCTTCTTAGGACTGGATGTGGGGCAAGAATGTCCACCTACTAGTCCACACTAGGCTTTGCAGCATGCCACTAAATCCTTTCCGAGCCCGTGATGCCTGTCCTACGAGTGCCTGGTGGGGGTTGTGCTGAACAATGTGTGCCCTCTTCCCAAGACTGACAACGGGGGTTGTGTGGTAGTTTAGATCTTTCGTGGCCCACAGAGTGAGCAGCTGGGTCCACGATTTGAACCTGGGACTGCCAGGCTACTGAGCTCTTGGAGGTGTCACTGTCTCAGGAAGAACACCTCTGACCGATGTCTTGGTTGTCTTCTAAAAAGGGAACTGACTAGTGGGTTGGCAGCCCTGGAGTCTGAAGCTGTGTCTCTATGCCCAGCAAAGGGACTGGCAGGACCGCGGGAGCTGCCCACTTCTGGAAGCTTGGGGGAGGGGAGGCAATTCTAGTCTTATGACCCCTTAGCCTCTCTGTTGGGACTGCCAGTAGTGATGGTGGTTTCTGCGCCCATCTCCCAGTGTCCCAGGCTCTGCGTGAGAACACATACCCATTCCTCGCCATGATTATGTTGAAAGATCGCAGAATGACAGTGGTGGGACGACTAGAAGGCCTCATCCAACCTGATGACCTCATTAACCAGCTGACGTTCATCATGGATGCCAATCAGACGTACTTGGTGTCTGAGCGCCTGGAAAGGTACCAGGCTGGGAACTGGAAGCCCCAGTAATACTTATCTCGTGGAATTGGGAATTCCCATGGAGTGGGTCAGATCTAATTCAGGGGGGCTGTGAGTGTGCTGCACTTGGTTCTGCAATGCATTCAGTGGCCAGTGGAAATGCTGGTGCAGGCGGTGCACCGCCCTGATGTGTACATTCAGACTACACTGCATTCTGGGAATTGAGGTCTCCATGGGCAACGTTCCTGCTCAAAGATGAATAACCACAATCTGCTCCATTTTTCTGGAGGTTTAGGGCAGTCTGGAGCGGCTGGCACCTTTCAGGCAAAATCTGGATGTTGCTGGACTCTCTGACTGTGGCTAAGAGCGTAACTGGGCTCAAGGCATTTCGGCCAGAGTCATGCTGATACCTTCAGCCAGTCTTGTATGGGAGTCGCCGGCCCCGGGTGGCTGTGCTGCTGAGTTAAGGCTGCATTTGTGATGTCCTGCTGCCGCCTCATTGACACATGTCCCCTCCAGGTATTGATGTGGGCTCCATTCAGACTGAGAGCCGATAGGACGCCAGCTCCGTGTCTCAGTCCCTTAATCCTTCCTGCTCCCCAGTCAGAGTGTGTGCCTTGCTGATGGGCAGACCTGTGGGTTTCTAAAGGGAGTCAGGAACGGGCTAAAGAAACATGGGACTCAGTAGCTGCAGCAGATGGGTGCAGTGTGCATGGCACCTGCCCACACTACAGCCCTCGTTTGTGCATTTATCCTCAGCCTGAAATCGAGGCCATCTATGCCAGGGACTAGTCACCATAGAGAGCCCAGCCTCCTTCAGGAGCGGGAAACCTGCACTGTTTCAGTGCAGCATCAGCCGGGTTAGTCTGTAGCCGCAAAAAGAACAGGAGTCCTTGGGGCACCTTAGAGACTAATGCTCAAATAAATGTTAGTCTCTAAGGTGCCCCAAGGACTCGAGTTCTTTCTGCAGCGTCTGTGTGCTCCTCCTTTGGGAAGGTGTTAGTGCTGGGAAGGCTATTGTCTTCCTCTTGCCCTGCCCTGCCTATGTTTCTGGGTGTGTTGATATTAACCACCCCTCGTTCCCTGACGTTTGCAGGGAGGAGAGAAACCAAACACAGGTCCTGCGGCAGCAGCAGGATGAGGCTTACCTGGCTTCCCTGCGGGCGGATCAGGAAAAGGAGCGCAAGAAAAAGGAGGAACGGGAGAGGAAGAGGAGGAAGGAAGAAGAGGTGCACCAGCAGAAGCTAGCGGAGGAGAGGCGGCGCCAGGTGAGACGGAAGTGTTCCTGGGAAGCACAGCAGTAACACTGGCTCCAAGCTCTCTTGCTGCTGCTTCCTGCTAGTTTCCCACTCTGGGGCTTCCTCCCTTCCTGGTCGGCCTGCCCACTGGTTTCCAATCAGGCGCTGAGTTCATATAATCCTGCATCTGCCTCGGGGGTTTCCTGGGGCGCGTCCTCTCCTGTGCAGGACACGCTCTGCCTTGGCATTGAGGCCAGCTCCATGCCAGCCTGGTGCTCTGATCTTCTTTGCTGCTTTTCAGACTCTGCAGGAGGAGAAGGTGCGCAAATCGGAATGCCTTCCACCAGAGCCACATCCTGATGACCCAGAGAGTGTGAAGATCATTTTCAAGCTGCCCAACGATTCCAGAGTGGAGAGGCGATTCCATTTCTCACAGTCATTAACGGTGAGGGGAGTCAGGAGGGGAAGGCGAGGGATGTCTAGAGCAGCAGCAGAATCCCAAATTCTTAAGCTGGCTGGACAGGCTGGGGGTGGCCACGCTCTCACCCTTGCTACAGCCTCAGTAGGCAGAGGTGATGTGCTTGCATGAGGGGGAGGGTAACCACACTTGTCACTACTGGGCAGGGAAAGACCAGATGTCAAGCTGAAATACTGCTTATCCCCTCCTAAACGTGGGCTTCCTGCTGCTTCTCAGGCCGTGGGTCTGCTCTGGAGTTCCTAGGAGCACGGAGACCAGCCTCTGGCATGCATCAAGCAGGGACTTGAAAAACAGCTGTCCCTAGTGGGCAGTCTGGTTCTGTGTCCTCGTGCAGGGTTCAGGTTGTCTTTAGTGTTTGACAAACTAAACGCTCTGAGCGCTAAGAGACTAGCGGTCTGGCCCCCACACCAGCTGGGCGTTTGAGTGCCTCTGCCAGGGCTGCAGGAATTACTGCATGCTGCTTTTCCATTGGCGAATGCCTCTGTGCTTCCCTTCCAGGTGATCCATGACTTCCTGTTCTCCTTGAAAGAGAGCCCAGAGAAGTTCCAGATTGAGGCCAACTTCCCTCGCCGTGTCCTGCCCTGCCTCCCTACAGAGGAGTGGCCCAACCCCCCCACGCTGCAGGAGGCTGGACTCAGCCACACGGAAGTTCTCTTTGTTCAGGACCTCACGGACGATTGACACTTTTCCAAAACACGATGGAAGGAAAAATTCAGATTATAATACAATATTTTTTTTAAAGACTGCTGCGTACAAATGAGGGATCAGAGACCACGTCACCCGTGCCAGCCATGCTGTGTGTCTGCGCTGGCGCGAGAAAGCTCACCTACTCCCACGCACAGTCATCCCCTTACACTTGAGGGCAGAGAGGGAGGGGGGCCACCATTGCCCTCCCCAGGGAAGGGCAGAAAAGGCAGCTCTCGGTCAATATTACTTTTACTAGACCCCCAAGGCCTGCCGTCCTGTGAAGATTTGATACTTTGCTGCTCCTGGTGGCCAAAGGACACTGCACCTGTGCTGGGGAGGGGAGGGGAGGGATGGACAGAATTTCTTCAGCTTCCCACTGTGTATAAAAACCTTCCTTTTACTAGTTCTCTTGCTTTGTAATGACCAAAGGAGACTGGAGTTGACAATGGTATTAATTTTTTGATAAAGAGCTGGTTGAAGTTCTTAACGCCATGGGATCTTGCCCAGGGTTCTTAGCCTGCGTAGTGTAATAAACTCTGCCTCTAGCGTGCCTGTGCTAATGCTTCTGGTGTCAGTGCTTTCCTCTCCACGTAGGCTGCTCCCATTCCAGCCGCAGAGCGGGGGGCGCTCTGAGCTGGTTCTAATGACCAACCTGCACCCACCTGGAATGAATCTGGTTTTCACTCTGTGTTGCAAGGTTAATCTGGCTCTGTACTTGTCTTCATTCAGCCTTCTTGGCTCCAGTCGCTGTGGAGCAGCTGCTGCCTGTGTCATGTCCAGTAGAATTGCAAAACTCAGCAGCTACTAACGTATAAAAATGGCTAATGCTCTTAGGGGATGAGGCAATCTAGGAACTCCTGCTGAGTGGGGCCCTATGAAGTGCAAGTGCTCTCCCTCGGGGTGCAGGGGAAGGCAGGCTGCCTTCACTTCGCTGGCTGTCCAAAAATTCATAGGGTTTGCCTAGGAGTGAGAGTCGGGACTGACTGACTAGGGCTGGCCAGATGCTATTCGTGGAGTTGTCCAGTGCAGAAAGACAACTTTCTAGTGCCTGCGCTTGCCTGGTGTGGGGAATCGTTCCTGCATCATACCAGCCCTAGAGAAGTAGAGCCACTCAAGCGCCTTCCTGGTCTGCAGCCTCCTTCCAGCTAGCACTGGGCTGCACAAGAAAGAGGGTTGGTTTGTCACTGTTATGGAGGTCTCTGAGCTGGCTCCTGAGTCAGGATGCAGAATTCCCCCCTCCCCGTTATGCTGCCTTGCGTCTGCATGGGGGAGTTGTGGACTGAGGGAGGGAGGTGACCTTGAGCTCTCTGGTGTGATGAGAAACAGGCAGAAGTGTTTGTTACACTGGTGCTAACCAGAGTCATTACAACTGCAACTTACCTTCCTCATGTTGGCTGTTACCCCTTTCCCAAAAGGGCTTTGAGTTCCACAGAAGGTTAAGAGCAGAGCAAAGGAACCTTAATTAGTCCTTTGAAGGAAGCCTAACCCATTTGTCCTGTTGATTGTAGGTATGTCTGGCTGAGTTCCTGCTCCTTTGACCAGCCCACTGCTGAGAGTCTGTTGCTTTCCCCCGGAAGGACCCAGGTACCGGGAACTATGAAGGCAGCAGGAGACCTGCAAGGGAATTTATTGGTCCCCTTTCTTTGGCTGTATCTCAGCCCGGCTGCCTGAAAATACTTTTGCATCTTAACTCCGGGCCTTTTTTGCTGACAGAGGGGGAACAGTTCTCCGGGCCTTCTTAACCAAAGAACTCTACTGAAGAAGTGCCGCCCTGGGTCTTTACAGCCCCAGGTACTATCGCTGGGTATCAACCACAGATTCCCCCACCCCCCCCGGCTGCTTTGTCCT
The DNA here is from genome assembly GCF_013100865.1 of Trachemys scripta elegans. Taxonomy (NCBI): domain Eukaryota; kingdom Metazoa; phylum Chordata; order Testudines; family Emydidae; genus Trachemys; species Trachemys scripta. Next base: position 1,285,061 of record NC_048305.1, on the reverse strand, counting down.
GCCTGACTCCCAACTCCCCTGCCAGCATGAGATTCCAGGCAGGTCACCTCACACCCATCTTCATTCCCTTGTTACTCAAGTGTGCAGCCAGGATTAAAGGAAGAGTTACTGCCGCTGGGGCGCGGAGCTCAGGGACTCTGTAATCCCTGCACCGAAAGCCCACCTGCAGCAGGCCTGTGCTTGCTCACCTTGGAGAGCCAACCTGTAGCATTTCACAACTGCAGGATGCTGCAGCTGCCAGATCCCACCTTGGTGCGTGCTGTGACCAGCCGGCAACGGGGCTATGCCCCTCGGAGCTTTGGCTCAGCCTGGAGAGGACATCTCACTGTTCTCAGACAGGACCCTGGGCTGGACTGATAGTGGAAGCTGCAGGGGGGGTATGCTAGCTGGCCTCTCTGAAGGGGTAGCTGACTTCCTGTCTGGGAGCAGCCAGGGAGGAAGTGCTAGCCCACAGTAAGTGGAGACTACACTGAGCCATACTGACAGGTGAACAGTCAGGCTGGAGGGAGGTTACTAGAGTTCCACAGGGAGCTGTCTTGGGGCCAATCTTCAACAACATTTTCATTAATGACCGTGGCATAAAGTGGGAGGGTGCTAATAAAATTTGCAGATGACACAGCTGGGAGCTAGTGCCAATCTGGAAGAGGACAGGACTATCAGACAAGATCTGGCTGCCGGGTATAATAAAAATGGGATGAAATGTAATAGTGCACAGTGTAAGGTCATGCACTTAGACTAGCAACAAGAATTTTTGCTGTAAGCTGGGGCTGTATCAGATGGGATGACTGAGCTGGCACTGTGATACAGACGTGAAAAAAGCTAATGCAGTCCTAGGATGCCTCAGGTGGGCATTTCCAGCACAGAAGGGAAGTGTTAGTGCCATAATGCAAGGCACTGGTGAGACCTCGCTGGGAATAGTGTGTGTAGTTCTGGTCTCACTGGAACAGACGCAGAGAAGGTCAACTAGGATGATCTGAGGACTGGAAAACCTACTTTCTGAGAGGAGACTCAGAGAGCTTGGTCTAACTGAACAAAGGCTGAGTGGAGATAGGATTGCTCTCTATAAATACATCAGGGAGGGAGAGGAGTTATTGAAGTTAAGGGCCAATGCTGGCACAAGAACAAACGGCTATAAACTGACCCTCAAGTTTAGGCTTGAAATTAGACAAAGGTTTCTAACCATCTAGAAGTTCTAGAACAGCCTCCCCAGGGGAGTAGTGGGGGGCACAAATCCAAACGGGCTTCCACCCCTGTGAAGCTGTGCTCACCTGGTGCTCAGAGCAGCCCGTAGCTTCGGTGCATTTCCACCCACCGGCTCCTTGTTGCTGCTGCAGCAAGCTGCTGGGGAGGGGACTGCAGGTCCAGGTGCCCCTGCCAGCATGGCGCAGAGCCCAGGACCCTGTTTCAGCTGCTCGTGCAAACCTCATTTATCACCGGACATTGAGTGGGTCAGGAGCCAGCAGCTTCTCCTTCCCAGGGCCTGGCCCCAGTCTGGCTGCCTGCTCCCATCAGTCAGAGGGATCCAGCCGTGCCTCTCACTTGCAGGCTCCTGCCCCTGTGCTAATGCAGGCCCCCCTGTCCTACAATGCAACCCGGCCCCCTCCCCCGTGCAGTGCCTGGAAGCTGCAGGCCCAGCATGCAGTGCAGAAGGGAAGCTAGAGCATTGCATGCTGGGACCTGTAGGCTCCAGGTCATCCTGCCTGGTGTGCTGGGTGTAGACTCAGTGCTGGGAAGTGGACGATGTGATTGGCAGCTGGGGGAGCAGGTGCCGACCCCCACGATAAGAGGGGGAACAGCCAGGGCCCCGGGCTAGCATAAGCACAGGCTAGGGCCAGCATTGGCCAGAGGCAGCGAGAAGAGAGAGGCAGGGAGGCTGGGTACGGCGCGTTGGTATACATCATACATTTATTAGTGAATATCCCTCTCAAAATCAGCCACAACATTAAAAAAAATAATGATTGCACTACTTGATCAAGCCGAACTAGCAACTTTCATTTTAAAAAAAGTACAAATCTGTTAAAAATTTCAATCCGTATAATACACATATATATAATACAACAGACTAGGTATGTTAAATGCTACAAAACCAATATGAGTCCAATGGAATGGAAAAAAACACTTTTAGAGCTTTAAGAACCTTTTTCTCTATATATTAGCCTTTTCTCAAATACATACATGGGAAAAATGAGGTAACTGTAAAATGTGCAAGTAACAGAGCAAAAAAAATTATATATATATTTATATATATATATAAAACTTTCTAACACAGAACACGCGTCCTAGCACCATCCAGGGGGGCCGCTGAGCTGTCCCTCTGGAGGGCCTGGGGACTGGAATAATAGAACAGTAAACAGTCCACTACCCCACCACAGGAACTCATTGGTAACAGTGGTATCTACAGCGCAATCAGCAATCACAAACATCCTAAATAATTGGGGGGCTGTTTTTAAATGAGACCTTAGCTGCTCATTGGAATAAATTCTGCAGCACACGAGCTGTGAGCTTTCGAGTCACCATCAAAAGAACCGTAAGGCTTTTCACCGGGCATCTTAAAGGGGGGTTAAAACAGGTGGATGCCAACACTGCTCCGATTGGCTATACACAGAGAAACGTCACCTGCGGCTATGTACAGAAGAGACCTTTGGTTAGTCGTGTCCGTGAAATAAAAACGTTGAAAACGGGGGAGGAGGGGCTGGCCGGGGCACCTAGTCCCCCAGGAGCTGCTGGTGTCTGTGCGGTTTGCCTGAGTGCAGGAGCCGGCCCTGGCCTGGCAGGCAGGAGGAGCCAGGGGGGCTGCTCGCTGGCCCCAGAGCAAACGCCAGCCCAGTGCCTCACCGGCCGGAAGGGCAGCTCTCCCGGGACAGTGTAAAAGCTTCCGCGACAAACTGGATTGTCCGTAATGGAGCAGCTGGGCCCCGTCTGGAGGATACTGTGATTCTATTGGCTGAGAGGGCAGGAAAGGCCTTCGCTTCTGCCACTCCGAAGCTGCTGTTTGGCCACAGTCCGGCCTCCCCGTGCCCCAGGCACATGGTGCAAGAGGCACAAAGGTGCCAGGCTGGGAGGCTCCCAGCTCTGCCTTGAGCTAACCTGGGGGGGGGGGGGGAAACGGGCCCTCCCACCCCCACACTGCCAGCTGGATTCTGAACACCAGCCCCCCGGGGTCAGGCTTCCTGGACCCCCAAACCCTGCATGGCTGCAGGGACCCGGCTCAGTCCCTGGACTTTCCCCCTGCTCCAGGGCGCAGTATTGCTAAGCCAGTGCATGGCCCTGACCCACCCCCACCCCTAGCTGCAGCCACCAGGGCCCAGCTCAGGGCTTCCCACCAGCAGACCAGTCCCTCCACCCTGGGGGAGGGTACACAGCCCCAGTCTGCCTGTGGGAAGCTCAGAGCACCGGGGGCCATTCTCGTGGCCAACCCTCGCCCCAGGTGCAAGTGAGCGAGAGAGGGGTGGGGCACACCAATGAGAAGGGGGCGCTCCTCTCTCTGACCGCCTCCCCCCCCAACTTCTCACCTCTGGCTGGTGGAGAGGGAACGTCCGTGTGCGTTTGTTGGTTAAGCTGGCTCCTCCTCCCTGGGCTCCTCCTGACTCAGTTTACCTTGGGGGGAGGGGGGAAATGTCCTGAAAATCTTACGGTCCTCCTGAGGCGCTGGCCACGTGCAGTCCGGTGCCTGGCAGTAGTGAGCTGAGCCCAGAGCCCCTCGCCCCCGCTGGCCAGGGAGTCAATACCACGTCCCAAGCTGCTCGGACACGCATGCATATTGTGAACATCTACACGGGGCTGGCGTCCGTCTCCCTGCACCCGGAGCACACCCCAGGAAGAGGGTTCTTCTCGTTACATCATGCAACACAACTTCCACGACAAACATTTCGGGCACCGGCTTGGCCGCTCCCTTGCTTTGACTGGGAGGCGTCTGGGCAGCAGCGTGCACGCACCCGAAGGACCAGACCCAGGGCACAAGCAACAGACCATGCAGAGGCATTACCAGGGCACAGGGCCGGGATGGAGGCAGAGGAAGGGACGGGAAGGTGGGGAGGGGCAGAACCCGCTCAGCGTTTCCATGATACAAGCTGGGGGAAGGGAAGATCCATAAATCAATGCCCACCTCCTCCCCCCCATCCACCGGCCAGCGCAGGGCCCTGCTGGGATGCTCACGGGGGGCTGGGAGTACAGGGGGCTGCTGCGTCACCCTCTGCACAGGGCAGTTACAATTCACCGCGAGAATATCTAAAAATGAGGCAGGAGCACACTCCGGGGCCGTCTGCCCTGCAAGCCAGGGACATGCCCACCGGGGGCTCTCCGCACCAGGGCCGCACCTCATTCGCCTTCTAGAAAGACAGGTGCCCCTGTGGCATGCAGGGTCTCTCCACCAGGCACACTGGCAGGGACCGGGAGGTTTTGCCCACCACCTGTCAGCGACGGCGCGGGAGTAGTATTGCTGGAGCGGCCGGCCCAGGGAGGGAAGGACAATGGGGATCCTCCTGTCCGAGCTCCAGCAGGACAGCGCCAGGCCCAGCCCGACCCGCTCTCCATGGGAGGCTGGACTGGGGAGTGGGAGAGGCCTGGCCCCTGGTAATGCCTCGAGTAGCTGTGCCCGGTGCCCCACTGACCATTTCCTCCTGCTGCCCGCCAGGGCCCAGTCCGTCCCGGGCAGCTCGCCTGGCCCTCCTGCTTCGAGCTGCTGGTGCGATCAAACCTGCCAGGCTCGCTCCGGCGCCGGGTCACGCAGCCACAAACCAAAACTCAACAGAAAACCCAAACCCAACAGATACAAAGAGCTGAAAGTGATGGCGCAAGGCCGGCGTCTCTGGGGTGCGCGGAGCACGGGGAGGCGCCGCCGCCCACACCCCCAGCACCATTCCGGGGCCAGCCCCGGCGCCACAGGGAGCGCCCCGGGCCCTGGCCGTGCCGCGCAGGCGGGGAGGAGGTGGGGTGTCCGGGATCCTAGATTGCGTCTATTCTCACCACAGCCGAGGAGAGCCTTGGGGCTAAGCGCGCGGCCGGGCCCAGGGGGCGGGCTGGTGGCCCGGGCCCCTCGCCCAAGGTCCTCTTCCTCTAGCGAATTGTGCGGCAGAGTGTCTGTGAGCCTCACTCGGCCTCCCGGTGCACCTCGGACGCGTCCGCCCGGCAGATCGGGCACGTGCGGTTCGCCTGGCGGGGGAGAAGAGAGTGAGACCAGCGCCCCAGCCAAGAGACAGCCGCATTCGGCACCAGAGAACGGGGCTGGCTCTTCCGGTGCTGCAGCCAGCCGGGAGCCCACGACACCGGGGGGGCGTTTAGAGAGCCGGGGTTGCGTACGTAGACACTACACCCCCATGCCAGCCAGCTGCCACCCTGCCCAGCTCCCGGCCCGTGCAGCCGAGGGCTCTGAAAGCAGGCTGGGGGCAGGGGGAGGGTAAGGCAACGCATGTGCTAGGCTGGATCACTGTCCTCCCGGGGCGTGGGAGCGTCAGGCACACAGGGCTGGCAGCACTGTGCTCCCAAGCCTGGCACCTGCCCCCGCTGCGAAGGGCAGCAGGTTACCCCACGGGCCGCCTCCCCGATCTCAGAGGCCTCCGGAGCAGGCGGTCGGACGCTGCCTGTGCCCTGGTGGAGCGTGGCTTGACCGTCACATGGAGACACTCAGCTGGCAGCAGGTGGAAATACACTGCGTGGTCCCAGTGTCTCTGCCCTCTGGGCCAGGCACGGACGGGCCGGCAGCCTTCTCCACCGCTTTGCCCGGCATGTCCCGGGGGTTCCCACCCCTTCCCTGCACGTCTGCCCCACCCGGCCACAGGCTGAAGGCTCTGGCAGGGTTTGAAGACGTTTAGCCCGAGTTAAGAACTAGCGGGTCACACGCGCGCCCGGTCCCGGCTGGCTGGCACAGGCAGAAGCAGGGGCCAGCGGTGGGGGGTAGTGCCCGCCCTGCCCCGCCCTTGGTGCCCTCACACGGGAGCGTGCACAGCCCCGAGGGACAGCGCTGTTCAAACACACCCCGTTTCACACCCAGGCGCTGCAGGGGATCCCCACTGACACACTCCAAGAACATCCAGAGCGATCAAGCGGGGGTGGGGGCAGCAACCTACCCCAGACCAGTGATCCACCCCCCACTCCGCTGCCACAGGAGCGGCCACCCACCACCAGAGGGAGCTGTTGAAACCGGAGGCACCGGGACCCCCCGACCGGGCGCCCAGCCCCCGCGGCTGTGCGTGCAGGCCGAAGCAGCCCCAGCGCAGGTACCTTTAACCATTTGTCGACACACTTGGCATGGAACTCGTGGTTGCAGGGCAGAACCCGCAGCAGCTGCCTGGCTTCGAAGTCGCTGAAGCACACGACGCACCTGGGGAGAAGGGAACCGTCACCAGGCGCCGGCTTCAGCAGCCCCCCCCCCCCCCCCCCGCGCCTGCGCTCCGCAGCGCCAGAGGGGACACGCTGGGGCAGTGCAACGCGTCCACGCCCCGAGCCGGACCCCAGCCCCCCGGGAGCTCGGGTACACGCCCACACCCCGAGCCCGACCCTAGCCCCTCGGGAGCTCGGGTACACGCCCACGCCCCGAACCTGACCCCAGCCTCCCGGGAGCTCAGGTACACGCCCACACCCCGAGTCTGGCCCCGGCCCCCCAGGAGCTCAGGTACACGCCCCACGCCCGGCCCCCCGGGAGCCCAGGTACCCCCCATACCCCGGCCCCTCGGGAGTTCAGGTCCCCCCCACACCCCAGCCCCCCGGGAGCTCAGGTACCCCCCACACCCCGGCGTCACTCACAGGCTCTGCTCCGACTGGTGGCTCTCGGGGTTGAAGCGGTACGATGGGAGGTGTTCGATGTCTGCTTTGGTGAGGCCCCGCGGCTTGGCCTCGCCCAGCCGCTCAGCCAGGTTCAGTAACGCCTGGGGGCGGAACGGGGACCCAGAGCTCAGCTCCCTCTTTAAACCCCGAGCCAGCAGCCCCTTCCCCAGCCCTCATCTGAGGGGTCCCAGCAGAGCCCCTACCCCTTCCCCGAGTGTCTGCCCCACACCCCCACGGCAAGCGAGCGGCTGAAATGCCAGCCCGCTCCTCCAGGAGCTCCCCAGCCGCCTCCTGCCCAGAAGAGACGTGGCGCAGTCTCCTTGTTCCCACACCCGGAGCGCGGGCCCACGGGGCTGGGCAGCAGCAGAGGCTCTGCTCCCTGCCGCTGGAATCCGCTCCCCCCAGATCCCAGCAGCCGGCCAGGGCGGGGAGAGGCCAGCACACCTCGTAATTCTCCATCTCCACATCGTCCACGTCCAGGTCGAGGCTGAGCGTGGGCCCCACGGCCGTCGGCGACACGGGGAGCATCGAGCTGGGGAGAGACGGGGCGGGACAGTTACCCACGAGCAGCGGGACCCTGCAGGATGCGTGTCACATGTGGTTCAAGGAACCACAACCCAACCCCCCACCCCCACAGCCCCCAGCGCGCCTGTGGGGCAGAGGTCTGAGGGGTGGGAGGGGACCCAGCCCCGCAGACGCCCCCCGTGGGTACTCACAGGAAGTACGGCAGGAAGCTCGGGTAGTAGGGGGGGGGCGGCGGTGGGGGGGGCGGCAGTGGCTGCTGCAGTCGGTATCGCTGGGTATTCAGTCGCCGTGGCATCATGGGTGGGTATGGCTGCAGGGAGAGAGCACAGGGCCCGGTCAGCGGCCCTGGGGTGCGCCCAGCCCATACCCCACCGCGCAGACCAGGCGGAGGGGGAGCAGCAGCCCCTGGCAGCCAGCGCCAGGGATCCGGGGCCCCAACTCCACTAAGGAGGAGGACAACCCTGCTTCCCACCAGCCCGGCCCTGTCCCATCTCCTCTCTCGGGCGCACGGCCGCGTTCCCCGAGCACAGAGCCCAGCCGCCCCACTCCCCACGCGGGAACTTACCACGCCAAACGGCAGCTCCTGGTGCAGCGGGTCGTGGGGGAGGTAATGCAGCGGGACAGAGGGGGACAGCGCTGGGGCGTGGGGAGAGGGCGGGTAGGCGAAGCCCCCGATGGCATGCTGCTCCCCTCGCAACTCCACCTCATTGTCTATCCTCTGCAGAGGCTGGAGGGGAGAGAAAGTGTGTGTGAGCTCGGTTACTGGGGTCCCTGCTGTGCCCACGGGGCCGGGGGGAGGAGGGAGTCGGTTACCGGGGGGGTCCCTGCTGTGCCCACGGGGCCGGGGGGAGGAGGGAGTCAGTTACTGGGGGTCCCTGCTGTGCCCACAGGGCGGGGGCCGCTCTGCTCTGCCAGTGCACCCCCCATGGGGATCAGCCTCTCTCACAGACACCACCCTGCAGGAATCCTGGCCCTCCCTCCCACCTGCTCCGGACAGCACAAGTCCATCCCAGGAGCACGGCTGCAGCGCTGCGGCCTGGGCATGGGAACGCGAGCCCAGCCCCAGAGGTCACCCAGCCCACCCTGCCTTGCAGAGCTTGCTAGGGGCAGCTAGAGCCGGAAGTGCCCCTGCCCAGCGAGGCTGCAGGGTAGGCTCACCCCAGCCCTGGCCAGGAGCCCAGTCCGTCCCCCGGCAGTGCGCAGACCCCGCCCAGCCCGCCCCATCCCCATACTCACCATGCGCGGGTGCTGGGCTTGCAGCGGCAGGAACTGGCCGAGGGGGGCCATGTGCGGGGGCTGGTGCGGCGGCACTGGCGGGGGCGGGTGCAGGATGTAATGGTCGCTGGAGAGGATGGGCGGGAACGTCTGGTAGGAGACGGGCAGCTGCTGCATGGCACATGCCTGGATGAGCTGGGAAGGAAGGAAGAGCGCGGGGGGAAGGAGGGGAGTCAGTCGCCCAGCACCCCACACTCAGGAATGGGGGCCCGCAGAGTCCCAGGGGTGCCCCATCCCCGATTACCCAGCTGGGGAGGGGACGGGGGCCAAGAGCCACAGGCTTTTGTGGCTATCAAAGGTGTCACGGGCCCAAGCAGGCAGTATCCTGCTCCGGGTCGCTAGCCCTTCGCTCCCCCACTCCGTCCGGAGCTCCTGCTTGCCGGTTCCCGTCCCCACTCCCTCTCCCACAGCACGTCCTGGCGCAGCGTGCCCAGAGCCCCCGAGATGGGCCCAGGTTGCCAGCTCCCCACGAGCCCCAGGTGACTCACAGGGGGCGGGAGGCAGCAGAGTGGGTAGTGCTGCCCGCTGAACATCATGGAGCATGCTGGGAGCTGCTGCGCGCTGCACCCGGGGATGTGCTGGCCTGCGTGGATAGGAAAGCCCTGCGTCGTTACCGTGGTCACCGTGTAGGAGAGGGGGACGGGGCCCTGGTGCACCTGCAAACGGGAGACACGCGAAGCACCGTCAGATGGCTCCTCGCGCCAGCCTGCCCCAGCCACGGCCAAGCCCACATCCCCGTGGGGCCATCGCACGAGGCCGGGCGCCCCCAGGCTGGCCACGCTGCAGCCAGCCCCCTGAATCCCAGCTCCTCCTCCCCGGCCCACGGCTCTGCAGCGCCACCGTCTGCTCTGCTTCACGAGGCTGGGGCCGAGCCCTGCGGCTCCCGGGGGCTTACCAACGCAGCCTTGGCTGGGCAAAGACTGGGCACGGCCCCTGGCAGGAGCAGCTCGAGGTGGGGCGAGGGGCTTCCCCCAAAGACATTCTCTCTGGAGCACCCAACCCTTTGGCACTGGGCATCTGCGTGAGCAGAGGGGGACGCACCGCAAGCCATCAGGGGACATCGCCCCCTGGGTCATTCACCCAACAGCCCCTGGGGGTTACCCTCACGGCACCCACCCCAGGAACCTGGGGCACAGCTGGGCGAGCCAGGCAGGCCCGGGGTCTCCAGGCCGGTGCACACGCCGCAGGGCCAGGCGCATCGGGGGTGGTCAGAAGGAGGCCCTGCTGCCGTGGCGCCCAGCTGCTCTTGACACAGACGGCCGCAGGAATTCAGAGTCTGGCCACGCTTAGCTCTCGCTGAACAGCAGCTGGGCCGGGAGAGACCCATAATCTGGACTCCACGGCCACGCACAATCTCCAGGGAGGAGAAACCCGCACCGCCCTGCGGGGCTGCCACTGGCCAGGCCAGGCCAGGCGGCGCTCGGTGCCCCTTTGAGAGGGGGTCAGTCACACCGGATCGGCGCGCTGGGACGCCTGCAGGACTCCCCTCGGGCCTCTACTCTGGCAGGCAAGTCAAGGGCTCTCCGCCTCTGCCCAGTCGGGTCCCTGGTACCGCAGGCACCCGGGAACCTGCGCCGGGCTGGCCAAAGCTGCCACGGCAGCACATTCGAACTCGTCTGGCGCCCACTGGCTCCAGCCCCAGGGCCGCGCATTGGCACCTGGGCGAGAACAGCTCAGCTCTGGGACATGGGCCTGTGGGGACGTCACCCTGGCCCTCTCCGTGCTGGGGAGCTCCAAACCCCTGCCCCTCCTCCCGCCGGGGACAGCACAGTCCCCATCCCTGCCCTACCTGCTCGTGGAGATCCACCATGAATGGGCTCTGGTGGGGCGGGTGAGCGGCTGGGTGAAGCATTCGTGGTGGCGTGTTGGCGAGAGCGTACGCTCGGGGCTCATCTACAGGGAGGTGCTGCTGCTGCGGGGGGAAGGCAGGGCGCAGGTAGTTCTCATCCTGGGCCAGCAGGGTTTGCAGAGGTCGGTCGCGTCGTCCCCACGGACGCCTGGAAGGGGGGCTGTGGGCCGCCATGGGGAAGGAACAGACCAGGAGTGACCTCAGGGCCATGCAGCTGTCACATACAGGACAGTGCCTGGGCCAGCCCCACACAGCCATCACACCCCTGGACGGCAGGACTCAGACCACAGCAGCACTGACCATGCGGGGCTGGTGTTGCGTTGGAGCAGTCCCAGCTAGGACAGCACCCCTGGGTGTGCAGAGAGCTAGGACATGAGGTCCCCCCTCAACACCCTCCCAGGCGGGGCTCCTGCGGGGCGCAGGGCTGAGCCGTGAGCCTGCCCGTGAGTGCCAAGCTCAGACCAACACGCCTCTATCCCACCCCGACCCCAGGCAGGGGGAGCCTTGCCCGCCTGGCTGGAGTCAGATACACTGGGGTCGGGGGCACCCGGCCGTGCTTGGCTTTACCCCAGCAGGTGAGGTCAGCTGAGCCCCCGAGCTCCGGACGTGCTGCAGTCTGTCCCACCAGGCTCCTCCGTGGGCCGACAGAGTTTCAGGGGTGTCACTGGGAAACCAACGCTCAGTGGCTGTGCTGTTCACGCACCCAGAGGCCAGGGGCTACCCAGTACATTACGAATCACTTCCCCTACCTGCCCACTAAGACCCCAAACAGCTGCTGGCTGGGCAGGGGAGATCCCCTTCCTCCCACTGCAACGGCCCCAGAGCTCTCCCGGCAAGCCTGTGGCTGCCCCAGCCCATGGCCCCAGCCCTCCCCATGGAGGAAGCTGAAGGAAAGGCCCTTCTTTGGCAATAGCGAGCAGATGGTGGCAGGGGCAGGCAAACCAGCCCGGCCCGAGGAGCTGAGACTGTCGACGGCCGCAGCAAGGCCTGGCCTGGCCTGCCTGGTGCTTTTTAAAGATGAAGTTGTTGCCCCTTGACACTACAGATCCCAGCATGCAATGCTCCGCCTGAACCTGAGCAGATGTGCCACACTGCATGCTGGGAGCTGTGGTCTCTGCAGTCTGCACCCCAGTATGGGGGGCGGGGGCAACGCCCTGCTCCACTCCCGGGCGAGGGAGGGGCCGTACCTTCGCCTGAGGTGCTCGGGGCTGCTGCAGGGTCCCCCCGAGAAACGCCGCGGGTTGAAGGGGGCAGAGGGAGGCCGCCTATTGACTGCCAGTTCCCATGGTCGCATTGGTGACGTCGGGGAGGCAGAAGGGTGCGCTGGGCCTCAGGCTCCAAGCGGGACGAGACACCAGCACCTCACAGCCTGCCAAGAACGAGAAGGCAGTGAACCCCCCAGCGCGCACTGCCCAGGGCTCTCCCACCCACAGGCAACAGCACCAGGGGCCTCTGCCCCGGTGGGACCCGCTACTTCCCGCCCCTCCCACACACAGACCGTCTGATCCCGGAGTCCCTGCCCAGCGATCCCCAGCAGCTCTGCTCGGCTGCTCCCCACAACTGCTCGGCTCCACCTGCCCCCTAGGCCTGCCGAGAAACCGACACGGGGAAGACGGGGAGCGCAGGGCAGGGGCAGTGCATGCCAGGCCAGCGGACTACACATGCAGGGGCACCCCCAGCAGGAGCCCCCACCCCCAGCCAGTGGGAGGAAAGGCAGAGTTACGCGTGCACTGACTGGCCAGCGCTGCCTGCACCTGGAGAGCTCGGCCAGATGGGAGGGGCAGACGAGGGAGAAATGGGAGGAGAGGCGGACATGAAAGCAGCACCGCTAGTGGCAGTGCCAAGGAGAATCAGGGGGAAGAGGGCTGACCCCCAGGCACTTCCCACACCCCTGCTCCAGGCCAACAGGCTGCTCAGAAGCAGAAGGGCCTGGACATAGTCTATTCAATGTGGTACTGATGCAGTTAACAGCTGGCCCCGCAGCGCAGGTGCCCCCAGCTGTGACCCCGTCTGCCTCCTGCGAGGGGCTGGGCAGCTCTCACTCCATGCCAGCCTCTAAGCCCCTGGGATTAACATTTTTGTAATGCTTTCCCACAATGCCCAGGGCCTGGAGAGGCCGGGCACCGCGGTACCAGGTTCCCATAGTGTCTGCACTGCTGCTAGTCCTAAGACCTTCCGGGCCCTGCTGCCTCCGGCACGCTGGGACCTGCGGAGGCTTGCCGGTCTCTGCAGCAGGGTGTCAGCACCCCGGGCAGCTACAGGCCTCGTGCTCTGGGGCCTGGCCAGCTCCCGGCGAAGGAACGAGTATTCCCAATGGGGGAGCTGCAACGGGGCGAGCCCATACCTTGGGGCACCCTGCTGAGGGGAAATGGCCAGCCCTGCAGGCGACTTGGGCCCTCAGGGGCCTGTGTCCCTCTGCCGGGGCCCAGTCCCACTCCAGCAGGCCTCGGGAGCGGTAGGAGACAGCAGCTATTGTCTCGTGGGCAGGAGCACAGGGCCAATGGGAGGGAAGGTGCCAGGCTCTCAGCTGGAGAGCAGGTGGTCGAGGGAAACGGGTGGGAGCAGAGAGCCCCCCCTCGCAGCGAAGCACACACACCCCGTGATGGGCAGCCAGGAGAGCGCCTGGCCTCCACAGGGGCCCTGGTGAGTGGCCCCCCGACCGCGAGCCCCCGCTGGTTCACCGGCATGCCAGCCTGCTCACAGCTGAGGGCACAGCAAAGCTGACCTCCGGGAGGGCGCAGGCCCCGCCCCCAGCAGTGCCATCTTGCTGGAAGTGGCTTGGTTGGGGCAGCGCAGCAGTGGCGTGTGGCTGAGGGGGGCTCCTCTCTCCCCAGCACTTCTCCTGCAGGGAGCCTCCAGCCGCTTTACAAACTGTTATCCCTGGGGGCAGTGACCCGGCCGTGGTCACAGCAGAGCAGCCGCAGAGCTGAGAGCAGAACCCAGATCTCCTGAGTCCCAGCTCGGTGCCTTATCAACAGACACCACTTGGCCTGCAGCGGGCACAGCTTTGGAGTGACCCCAGCGTGTCACCTGCAGGCCTGGGGAGGAAGGCAGGAACATGGGGACACAGGGCCAGGGCGTTTCCCCCCACCCTAGCCGCAGGAAATGCCAGACAGATGGTAGGCGATGCACCGAAAGGGTCCCTGCTCTCCGGCGCAGAGCGAAGGCCCCAGCAGCACCTGTAACCTGGACAGGGCCAGCACCGCTTTCTGGGCCAGGCTGGGCTCAGCTGCCCGCAGAGCCGGAGCAGGAAGAGAACACGCTGAGCCCGGGGCCGGGCTCAGGCACAGGACCCCCCCAGCAGCTCCCCCAGGAAGCTGAGTTTAGATTTTCTCCACATGGCCAAGTGCGCCTGGCCCAGGCGCCACAGTAAAGCCGCAAGCGGGCGCGGGACGCTGGCCCGGCTCGCACAGCTGCTGGCGCACGGGGCACACACCTGCTGGCGCACGGGGCACACACCTGCTGGGCAGGCCGGGCCCGAGGCAGGGGGAGAAGTGAGCTCATCCAACCACAACCTCAGCCTTCACGTCCCTGCAAGCTCCACAGCTCTGCACCAGCCAGCGTCCCAGGAGCAACATCTTGGGCCCCTCGCTACGCCAGGCCTGCTGTCACCACCCGCTCCCCTCCAAGGGCCCCCTATGCAGGCTGCTGCCCGGGGACCTGCCCTCCTGCCGCTCAGGTCAGCCAGCGCCCACGGCTCCACCCCCTCCCTCAGGGACACAGGCCTTGTCAGCATCCCTCCCGGGGGCAGCCGGACTGCCCACCCAAGGTACCAGCGCCGGGGGAGGGCGGGGGGATAAGCCTCCAGTCCTCCCTGCGGCTCCCCAAGAAGAGCAGAGCCCGAGGGGTGCCGTGGGACAGTCACACCGGGAGCTAGGTACTGGTGCGGATGCTCGTCCCGGAGAGCCCATTGCGAGAGGGCAGGGACCACATTCTACACAAGGATCTGGAGAACAGGGACCTTCTGTGGCAGCGTTGATGCCTCCAGGGTGCCACCTTCCCCTTTAATTCCTATCCAGGAGCTTCATTCGTTCCCTAGCTGGCCAGGCGCTCTCTGGGGCAGGGAACCGCTCTCTCTGCTCTGGGTCTGCACAGCCACACAGCGATACACACAACAAACGCACAGGTGAAACAGCATCCCAGGCGCTCGGCCCACCTGCCAGGCCAGCCACACCACAGCCAAGGGCCACACGCAACGGGAACCAAGGACGAGGCGCTCCACGGCAGCCTATGAACAGGCCCCAGCCTTCCCACGCCAGGGAGGTGGGATTACTGAAAACCCACCCTGCTCCCCCAGACATTGCAGGCAGCTGGAATCACGCAGGCCCTGTCACTGCTGGCCAAGCGAGTGGGGTCCGAAGCCTGCTGACCCGCACACCGCCAGCTCACACCCTTGCACCCAGGACTGCGTTGAACCGCACTAGTACTCAGTACCGTGTTAGCACGTGCATTTCCCAACACCTTCCCAGGGCAGGAAAAGCCCCTAAGAACTTTGACTGAACCCCACCACAGGGCAGCCGGCCCACTGCAGCTTCAAGGCAGTCGCTCAGCCGCCCGCCCCGACCCAGGTCAACCTCGGAAATGTCCCACAGAGGCTGGCCAGGCCCCACAGGGGCAGCACCCCAGCACCGACACAGGGAATCCAACTCCTGCTCCAGATTCTTAGCTTTCATTTGACATTAGCCCTTCTGGGTGCAAAGCTAACCTTCACACTGTGACTCAAGCGTGACCCAGGAGTGATGTCTGGCTGAGTCTGCAGACAGCCTGAAGCAAGAGCTCTGGGGCACGAGCTGCTCATTCACCTCAACCAGCTGTTAACTCTGGAGCCTAATGATGATGATGTAAGTGTCAGTCTCAACTATTTCACTGCTGATCAAAGCACACTGGAAAGGAGAGGGAGGCACTCAGATGCCTAAATAAAGCACGGCCACCAATCCAACCGCCCCGCTGCCACTCACACTCTGGGGAGGAGTCTCATTTTGCCATAATTTTTCCTACCTGCCTTCGACCACAGAGCGCTTTCAAGCCCTGCCTAGAAATGCCAAGTTCCCTGCACTGCTGGGGCGTCCTGAGAAACACATTATACCGCAGTGAGAGACGAGATGCGGACACGCCACTGTCTGAAAGGAACTATAAAGTGAAGCCCTTTGTAGCTTCAGCGGCACTGGGCCGCCCAGAATGCCCCCCATCCTGGCCACGGAGATTCGAGAACAAAAGGCAGCACTTCCAAGAAGGGGGCGTAATGTGCACACCCCGCCCTTGGGACCGTGCGCTGCTAATAACTTCTGCTCTCCCATTGGCTCTCTGCACGCCCAAGAGTCACAGGTGGCCAAGTGTCAGCAATGCAGAGGCAGGCAGGCCCAGCGGTTACGGCATTAGGACCCAGGAGACCAGGGTTCAGGTCCCTGCTCCACCAAAGACTTCCAGTCACGCAGCTTAAGGCCAGACGGGCCCCATCATCCAGCCCGACCTCCTATACATCCCAGACCACCCCCACGCCATGCCCAACCACCGGGAGACTACACTGCTGGCTGCATGCCACGGGCAGAGAATGGGCGTGCTGAGATGCACCCGTGCCCAAGGCTCCTGCAAGGGCAGGGAAGTGACTTGGTGCGAGATACCCAGACGATCCCAGCAAGCGACCCGAGCCCCACGCTGCAGAGGGGGACAACCCCCCCAGGTCCCTGCCAGTGTGAGCTGGGGCAAAACCCCTTCCTGACCTGGCGATCAGTCAGACCCTGACCATGTGAGCAAGAACCAGCCAGCCAGGCAGCTGAGAGACAGACTTCCTGGTGCTGCCTCAGAGTCCACACACACACACCCCCATGTCCCCCTACCAGGGAGGGCTCCCTGAGGCTTCAGAGAAAGGAGATAAAAACCCAAACCAGAATACACCCGGCAAGGAAGGGGTTTCCTTCCTGACCCCTACAGGTGACCAACAGAAGCCCTAAAGCATGAGCTGTTTGAAAGAGAAGACACAGAATGACCCCCCAGGCTGCTGAGCCCTGTCCCCCAGCATCAGAGGCAACCCCGCCATACAATCCCACTCATAAATCTGTATGACTCGCCCCCCGCTGCTCCTGTGGGGCGGCTGGTCCAGAGCCTCACGCCTCTGCTGGTTAGACCCCTTCTCATTTCCATCCTGGGGCCAGCACTGACCTCTAGCTCCAACAGCTCTTCGCCCTCTCATTGTTCACCCCCCACCTGCATCTCTGGACAGCCCCCACTTCGCTAGGCACACCCCGATCACCACCGCAGCCCTTCTCTGCACCACTTCCTGTCTGAATTCATCTTCCCTGGACATGGGTGACAAGAACAGTGCACAATGTTCCAGACGAGGTCTCACCAGGGCCTTGTCCAACGGCGTTAATACTCCTCTCTCTCTACCGGAAACACATCACCTGACCCAGCCGAGGTTAACACAGACCTTTCTCACAGCCCCACCACGGTCACCCTGTGTTCCACCTACACACCCAGGTCCCTCTCCTCCTCCCTCACTTCCCCCGAGCTCAGAGCACAAATGCTTGTTCCTAGTCCCCAAGAGCATGACCTTGCCCTTGGGGCTATTAAACCTCATCCCTTTTCTACTCCTCCAGTTCTCAAAGTCGTCCCATTCTTCCTGAGAATATTCCGATCCTCCTCTGCACGGACGATCCCTCCCACCCTCACTTGGCCTGTCCCTGCACCAGTTCCCCATCTGTGAAATGGGGATCGTACCGTTACCCTGCCTCAGATACCCCACGAATGGAGCCCTGTAAGGCCTATACACCGAAAGAAAACAGCACCCTACAGAGACATCATCTTAGCTGAACATTTCAGGGGGCTCTGAGCCGACAGCTGAGCAGCCAGGAATTTCTCCCCCAGACCATTCAGAGTTGAAGGTCGACAGCCATTAACTCAGAGATGCACCAACCGCCTGCATGGTGGCAGAGAGGCCAGAAGCCCCAGGTAATCACTGCTAGAAGCTGCCAATTTATCGGACTAATATTTATATTTGCCAACCTCCATCTTCCTCTTTGATCAGACCATGGGCCTCTCCACAGCAGCAAGGTGTGCAATCGGAGAAAAAAAATCAAGCAACTATCACAAGAGGGGCTGCCACGGCTCTGCACAAAACAAGGCCAAACCTCGGCCCGGCTCAGGCACTGAGCTACGAAGCATGTGTCCCATACAAGGGCTCATGGAGGCAATGCTGGGAGTGACTCTCAGGAGACCCACGGAAGGGCCTTAGCGAGCAAACAGAACTTGCAGCACTGATCAGCCACCCAGCAGAGAGGCACGGGCTAGCCAGAGGCCACCCACACCCGAGCCGCAGCCTCGCGAAGAGGCTGAAAGGAGGGGAGAGATGCTCGGACAACAGGTGGGGACTGGGCGATGGACAGTACCAAAGCAAATGTCAGTATCAGCTGGGGGGCCACAGCTCCCCCTAACCTCCCAGAGGGCCTCACACTGGCCACAGCATCCGAGGGGCAGAGCTAGGAGGAAGATCTGGCCAGGTCTAATTTTAGCTTCCCCGTTGTTTGCAGCATCTCGGGAGTTGGGAACAATGCCCCCACCCCCATCAGCAGCAGCTGCTCCTCCTGCCCTTGGGAAAACCCCATGATGTCACCCCACTTGTGGGGGCCAGGTCTGAGAGCTGACTGTGCTGCAAGAGTTCATCATAGCGTCCCCAGGCTCCATTTTGTTCCACACCTACGATTCATCTCCTCCTCGGTAGCAAGAACGGCTTGTTGCTGAAGGGATATGGGGTGAGGAGGGCTAAACAGACCCAGCTTTGTAATTTACCCCGTCAGTTTTTTTCAAAGCTGGGTTGCAATTTGCTGTAATTCTTTTTAATGTAGGCCCTACATAAACAATGAGCAACAGATCATTGTATTCACAGCGGCCTGAGAGTTACAAGCGTGGGAGCTGGAGAGCACTTGCCAGCAGGTTGCAACAGACTTGCAATACACACCGCTTTGGGGACTCGCGACTTGCAGGGGGCCTCTTCAAAAAGAGGTGCGGGGAGCCGTGCCCATCCTGAGGGACAGCACAGCCACACCCCCAGAGCAGGCACACAGGAGACCCCGCAGTCCAGAGCCCCCACACCTGCGGGTGGGGCATAGGAAAGAAAGCAGCGTCAGTTCACAAGAAGGCCCAACATTCCTGGCCATAAGGCTCTGGATTTCCAGGGCCCTTGACAGCTTCGAGCAGCCCCCAGCGGGGAATCTCTACGCCCCGATGAAGGCTGTCCCCTTCCTTCCTCCCTCTTAATGCTGCAGGCCACTCCACCCCCACGGCTAGGCACATGTCTCTGCTCCCCTCCCAGCAGAGAGGGCAGTGGGGAGAGCTCCAGGACCATGCTCAGCCCATCGCCCTTCCAGTCCCGTTACTGCTGCCCTTTGCCTTCGCTAACGTGTTTATCCAACATCCAGCTGCCCGCACCTTCCTGGTGCAGCTGTGCCGGAGAGCGGGGGCAGGGGCTCACCACCCTGTCACTTAACCTGCAGGATGGTAAGAGCGTCTGTCTACACTACAGGGAGAACCCGGGGCCTGTACTCCATTCTTAACGGCCCCTTCCTCTTTGCCTTGACCACGCCCCCTCCTCCTCCTGCCCTGCCGCAGGGCCGCTCTTTGAGACAGAACTGCACTGTACCGCCACGAACAGCCAGACAAGAGCATTCACCCACCCCATCTGGGAGCCCAGCCCAGCCCAGCCCTCCAAGCCTCTCTCCTGCAGCACATGCCCTTTGGAGCAGCCCCCTAAAAGCCATCGTCACCCCAAATTCTCCTCCCTCCCCCCCACATTCCAGAGCCTGCCCACCCCCGGGATGCCACCCCAGTACACCCCTGCTGAAATCCTCAGCCCCATCTCCACAGGCCCTGCAACTCCCCCACCACTCTATCAGCCCGCTTCCCAGCCACCCCCGACCCCACCCCGCCTCGCACTGGGCTCCTCCAGGCTCTCCCAGCGTCTCAAGGTTGTTGTTCCAAGGACCTTCTCCTCCGCCACTCCCCCCGCCTGTAGTAACCTCCCGCCCGTTTATTGACTCGGCTCCATCTGCTTGCAAGTGCCAGCTGTAACCTCTCCACTCCCGGGTAATCCCCCCGCACTTCGCTCGGCCCCACCGCCGCCGGCTCAGACACTGGGGGCCGCTGTTTGCAGGAGATGCTACACAAAGGGCCAGACTGTCCCTTCCACTGCTCAGGGAGGAGACTAGAGAAAAACAGGAACTCTCTGGGCTGGTGCTCGGCGGGCCCCGCACGGGGCCGGGGCCGGGGCCGGGGCCGGGGCCGGGGCCGCCCGCAGCACCCACCTGGGCGCAGGGGACCAGAAGGGCCCAAGTGCCAAACACCCAAGGAAACACTCCCCGGGGGGGGATCTCGCCTCCTGACACACGGGGCGGGGGGGGCCCAGACACACCTCGCCCTGCGGATGGCCCAGGACAGGACCACACCGCGGAGGGAGGCAGGACTGGAAAGTCAAACTAAGTTTGGAGGTCACCGGGCGCTGTACTTGCCCCCCCCCCGGGCCGAGCCTGTGCAGGAGCGCCCCCAGATCCCGGCACCGCCCCCGGAGCTCGGGGCACGGGTCCGCCCCCCGGCACGGCTGCTGCGATCGCTACCGAGCACCGGGGGGGGGTCACCCCGCGCTGGCTTTTCGGGGCGCCCCGGGGGAGGGGGACCAGGCCCGGAGCG